>NW_024724788.1:0-60720 GCF_018991925.1 Homarus americanus
TGGTTGTGGTTGCTATAATCTTATTCGTGGTTGTTTAACTGGCGGTCGGTTGTTATAATCATACTCGTGGTTGTTATAATCATGGTAGTGGTTGTTATAATCATATTCGTGGTTGTTCTAATTATGGTCGTGGTTATTCTAATCATCGTCATGGTTTTTATAATCATGGTCGTGGTTGTCATAATCATGGTCGTGGTTGTCATAATCATAGACGTGGTTTTTATAATCATGGTATTGGTTGTTGTAATCATAGTCGTGGTTGTTATAATCATAGTCGTGGTTGTTATTTTCAAGGTCGTGCTTGTTATATTCATGGTCGTGCTTGTAATAATCATAGTCTTGTTGTTATAATGATGGTCGTTGTTGTTAAAATCATAGTTGTGGCTGTTATAATCATGGTCGTGGTTGTTATAATCAGAGTCGTGGTTGTTATAATCATGGTCTAGGTAGTTATAATCATACTCGTGGTTGTTATAATCATGGGCGTGGTTGTTATAATTATGGTCGTTGTTGTTATAATCATGGTCATGGTTGTTATAATCATAGTCGTGATGGTTATAATCATGGTCGGTTGTTATAATCATGGTCGGGTTGTTATATGCATGGTCGTGGTTGTTATAATCATGGTCGCGAGTCTTATAATCATGGTCGTGGTTGTTATAATCATATTCTGGTTGTTATAATCATATTCGTGGTTGTTATAACCATGGTCGTGGTTGTTATAATCATGGTCGTGTTTGGTATAATCCTGGGTCGTGGTTGTTATATTCATGGTCCTGCTTGTAATAATCATACTCGTGGTTGTTATAATGATGGTTGTTGTTGTTATAATCATAGTCGTGGCTGTTATAATTGCGGTCGGTTGTTATAATCATACTCGTGGTTGTTATAATCATGGGCGTGGTTGTTATAATCATGGTCGTGGTTGTTATAGTCATAGTCGTGGTTGTTATAATCATGGTCGTGGTTGTTATATTCATGGTCGTGGTTGTTATAATCATAGGTGTGGTTGTTATAATCATGGTCGTGGTTGTTATAATCATATTCGTGGTTGTTATAATCATGGTCGTGCATGTCATAATCATGGTCGTGTTGTTCTAATCATAGTCATGGTTGCCATAATCATGGTTGTGTTTGTTATAATGATGGTCGTGGTTGTTATAATCATGGTCTTGGGTGTTATAATCATGGTCGTAGTTTTTATAATCATAATCGTGGTTGGTATAATCATGGTCGTGGTTGTTATAATCATAGTTGTGGTTGTTATAATCATGGTCGTGGTTTTTATTATCATGGTCGTGGTTGTCATAATCATAGTTGTGGTTTTTATAATCATGGTCTTGATTGTTGTAATTGTGTTGGTTGTTATAATTGTGGTCGTGGTTGTTATAATCATACATGTGGTTGTTATAATCATGGTCGTGGTTTTGATCATAGTCGTGGTTGTTATAATCATGGTCGCAAGTGTTATAATCATGGTCGTGGTTGTTATAATCATATTCTTGGTTTTTATAATCATATTCGTGGTTGTTATAATCATGGTCGTGGTTGTTATAATCATGGTCGTGGTTGTGATAATCATGGTCGTAGTTGTTATAATCATAGTCGTGTTTGTTATAATCATAGTCGAGGTTGTTATAATGATATTCTTGGTTTTTATAATCATATTCGTGGTTGTTATAATCTTAGTCGGTTGTTATAATTATAGTCGGGGTTGTTATAATCACGGTCGGTTGTTATAATCATGGCCGGTTATATCATAGTCGTTGTGATTAATATGGTCGTGGTTGTTATATTCATGGTGTCGCGTCCTTGATATAATCATTGTTGTGGTTGTTATAATCATGGTTGTGTGATATAATCATAGTCGTGGTTATTATATTCATGGTCGTGGGTTGGAATAATCATAGTCGGTTATTATAATGATAGTCGTGGGTATTATAATCATAGTCGTGGTTGTTATAAATATGGTCGGTTGTTATATGCATGGTCGTTGTTGGTGTAATCGTAGTCGGTTGTTATAATTATTGTCGCATGTTATAATCAGGGTCGTGGTTGTTATAATCATGGTCGTTGTTGTTATAATCATAGTCGTGGTTGTTATAATCATGTTCGTGGGTGTTATACTCATAGTCGATTGTTATAATCATGGTCGTGGTTGTTATAATCATAGTCGGTTGTTATAATCATGGTCGTGGTTGTTATAATCATGGTTGAGGTTGTTATAATCATAGTCGGTTGTTATAATCATGGTCGTGGTTGTTATAATCATGGGGTGGTTGTTATAAACATGGTAGTGGTTGTTAGTATCATGGTCGTGGTTGTTATAATATATCGTGGTTGTTATAACCATGGTTTGTGGTTGTTATAATCATAGTCGTGATTTTAAAAATCATAGTCGTGTTATAATCGTGGTGGTTGTTACAATCGTTGTCGGTTGTTATAATCATAGTCGTGGGTGTTATTATCATGGTCGGGATATGATCATAGTTGTAGCTGTTACAATCATAGTCGAGTTGTTATAATCATGGTCTTGGTTGTTATAATCATTGACGTGGTTGTTATAAATATGGTCGTGGTTGTTATACTCATAGTTGTGGTTGTTATAATCATATTTGTGGTTGTTATAATTATGGTCATGGTTGTTATAACCATATTCTGGTTGTTTTAAATATGGCCGTGGTTGTTATATGGTCGTGGTTGTTATAATCATAGTCGTGGTTGTTATAATCATTGTCCTGTTGCATAATCATGGGCGTGGTTTTTAATCATGGTCGTGGTTGTTATAATCGTAGTCGTGGTTGTTATTATCATGGTCGTGGTTGATTTATTATCAGGGTTGTGGTTGTTATAATCATATTCGTGGCTGTTATAATCATTGTCCGTGGTTGTTATAATCATGGTCGTAGTTTTTATAATCATGGTCGTGGTTGTTTATATTGTCGTGGTTGTTATAATCTTAGTCGTGGTTGTTATAATCATGGTGTGGTTGTTATAATCATAGTCGTGGTTGTTATAATCATGGTCGTGGTTGTTATAATCATAGTCGTGGTTGTTATAATCATTGTCGTGGCTTCATATTCTAATGGGGCGTGGTTGTTATAATCATGGTCGTGGTTGTTATAGTAGTGGTCGTAGTTGTTTTTATCATGGTCGTGGTTGTTATTATCATAGTCGTGGTTGTTATAATCATGGTCGTGGTTGTTATAATCATGGTCGTGGTTTGTTATAATCATGGTAGTGGTTTTTATAATCATGTGGTCGTGGTTGTTATAATCATGGTCGTGGTGTTATTATCATGGTCGTGGGTATCATCATAGTCTTAGGTGTTATATTCATGGTCGTGGTTGGAATAATCATATTCCTGGTTTTTATAATCATGGCCGTAGGTGTCATAATCTGTGGGCGTAGGTGTTACAGTCATGGTGGTGGTTGTTATAATCATAGTCGCGGTTGTTATAATGATTGTCGTTGTTGTACAATCATAGTGTGGTTTGTTATAATCATGGTCGTGTGTGTTATAATCATAGACGTGGTTATTATAATCATGGTTGTGGTTTTATTATCATAGTCGTGGTTTGGTATAATCATGGTCGTGGTTGTTATAATCATAGTCGTGGTTGTTATAATCATGGTCGTGGTTTTATAATCGTGGTCGTGGTTGTTATAATCATAGTCGTGGTTTGTTATAATCATAGTTGTGGTATAATAATAGTTGTGGTTGTTAGTTGGAATAATCATAGTCGGTTATTATAATCATATCGTGGGTGTTATAATCATAGTCGTAGTTGTTATAATCATGGTCGGGTGTTATAACTGATAGTCGTGGCTGTTATATTCATGGTCGATATGATCATAGTCGTAGCTGTTATAATCATAGTCGTAGTTGTTATCATTGGCGGTCGTGGTTGGTAATCCAGTCGTGCCGTTATAATCATAGTGGTTGTTACAATCGTGGCCGTGAAGCTGTTATACTCATAGTTGCGGTTGTTATTATCGGCGGTCGTGATATGATCATAAATGCATCTGCTATAATCATAGTCGTAGTTGTTATAAATATGGTCGTGGGTTAGGCAATCATAGTCGGGTTGTTATAAATATGGTCGTGGTTGTTATAATCATAGCTGTGCTGTTATAATCATAGTCGTGCTGTTTATAATCATGGTCGGGTTGTTATAATCGTAGTTGTGGTTGTTATAAATATGGTCGTGATTGTTATATTCATGGTCGTGGTTGTTATAATCACAGTCGCGTTGTTATAATCATTGTCGCATATATAATCTGCGGGTTCTGCTGTTATAATCATGGTCGTGTAGTTATAATCGTAGTCGCGGGTTGTTATAATCATGGTCGTGTTGTTATAAACCGCGGAAGTCGTGCTGTTATAATCATATTTGTGGCTGTTATAATCATTGTCGTAAGTGTTATAATCGCGGTCGTGGTTTTTATAATCATGTTCGTGGTTGTTATATCTTGGCGGTCGTGGTTGTTGATAACCGGGCTATATGATTGTTATAATCATGGTCGTGGTTGTTATAACCGCGGTCGTGGTTGTTATAGTCATAGTCGCGGTTGTTATAACTGGCGATCGTGGGTTGTTAAGTAATCATGGTACTGGCTGATAAGTAATCATGGTCGTGTTTGTTATAACCGCGGTCGGGTTGTTATTATCATGGTCCTGGTTATCATCATAGTCACGTAGGCTTTACAACTCATAGTCAGCGGTTGCTTATAATCATGGCCGGCGGTGTTATAATCATAGTCGTGGTTGCTATATAACCATGGTCGGTTGTTATAATCTTTGGTCGTGGTTGTTATTACTCAAGGCGGCCGTAGTTGCTGTTTTCATAGTCGTAGCTTGTTTTAATTATGGTCACGTTTTTATAATAATGGTCGCGGGTTGTTATTATCATAGTCGTGGTTGTTATAATCATGGTCGGTGTTATAATCATATAGACGGGGTTGTTATAATCATGGTTGTGCTTGTTATTATCATAGTCGGTTGTTATAATCATGGTCGCGGGTTGTTATAATCACGGTCGTGGTTGTTATGAATCATGGTCGTGGGTGTTATTACTGGCGCGGTCGTGGTTATCATCATAGTCGAGGTGTTATATTCATGGTCGTGGCTGGAATAACTGGCGTTCCTGGTTTTTATAATCATGGTCGTAAGTGCTATAATCAATGAATGCAGGTGTTACAGTCATGTCTCGTGGCTATAATCATAGTCGGGTTGTTATAATCATGGTCGTTGTTTTGCCATAATCATATTCGTGGTTGTTATAATCAGCGGCCGGGTGTTATAATCATAGACGGTTGTTATAATCATGGTTGTGGTTGTTATTATCATAGTCGCGGGTTGTTATAATCGGCGGTCGTTGTTGCTACAATCATAGTCGTGGGTTGTTATAATCATGGTCGGGTGTGTTATAATCATAGACGTGCCGTTATAATCATGGTTGTGGTTGGCGCATATCATAGTCGGTTGTTATAATCATGGTCGTGGTTGGTTATAATCATGGTTGTGGCTATTATCATGTCGTGGTTGTTATAATCATGGTCGGCTGTTATAATCATAGTCGCGGTTGTTATAATCATGGTCGTGGGTTGTTATAATCGTGGTCGTTGTTGTTACAATCATAGTCGGTTATTATAATCATAGCCGGTGCCAAGTAATCATGTAGTCGGTTGCTATATTTGGCGGTAGTGATATGATCATAGTCGTGGCTGTTAGTACCCATATCGAAGTTGTTATCAATATGGTCGGTTGTTATAATCATAATGTGGCTGTTATAATCATAGTGGTTGTTATAATCGTAAATGTGGCTATTTCATAAATCATGCTGTGGCTGTTATCATGGTCGTGATATGACTGCTAGTTCAATCGCCATAATCATAGTCGTAGTTGTTATAAATTAGCGGTCGCGGTTGTTATAATCATAGTCGGTTGTTATAAATATGGTCGGTTGCTATAACCGCGCTGTGGTTGTTAAGTAATCATAGTCGTGGTTGTTATAATCATGGTCGTGGTTGTTATAATCGTAGTTGTGGTTGTTGGCTAATAAGGTCGTGATTGTTATATTCATGGTCGGCTATAATCACAGTCGTGGGTTGTTATAATCATTTTTGTGCATGTTGGCAATCATGGTCGTGTTGTTATAATCATATCGTGGCTGTTATAATCGTCGTGGGTTGTTATAATCATAGTCGGCTAAGCTATAATTATGGTCGGGTTGTTATAATCATATTCGCGGGCTGTTATAATCATTGGTCGCGGTTGTTATAATCATGGTCGTGGTTTTGCGTAACTATGTTCGTGGTTGTTATATTCATGGTCGTGGTTATAATCATAGAAGTGGCTGTTACAACCCATGGTCGGGTTGTTATAACTGGCGGTCGCGGTTGTTATAGTCATAGTCGTGACAGTTATGTAATCATGGTCGGGTTGTTATAATCATAGTCGTGGCTGATATAATCATGGTCGTGTTATTATAATCATGGTACTGGTTGTTATAATCATGGTCGGTTGTTATAATCATGGTCGTGGTTATTACTGGCGGTCCTGAAGCTATCATCAGTAGTCGTAAAGTGCTATAATCATAGTCACGCGGTTGTTATAATCACGCTATTGCCGTGTTATAATCATAGTCGTGGTTGTTATAATCTTGGTCGTGGTTATGGTTAATATCATGGTCGTAGCTGCTATTTTTATAGTCGTAGTTGTTTAATTATGGTCGTGGTTTTATAATCTAGGTCGGTTGTTGGTAATCATGCGTCGTGGTTGGTATAATATCATAAACCAGGTTATCATCATAGTCGTCGGTGTTATAATCATAGTCGCTAAGTTGTTATGTACGCGGTCGAGGTTGTTAAATCAGCGGTTGTTATAATCTTTAGTCGAAGTTGGTGCTATAATCCGCGGTCGCAGTTGGGTATAATCCTGCTGGTTGTGGTTGTTACAAAATGCGCATTTGTTTTTATAATCATGGTCGTGTTGTTATAATCATAGTCGTCGTTTTTATAAATATGGTCGTGGTTGATATATTCATGGTCGTCCTGATATAATCATTGTCGTGGTTGTTATACCATGGTCGTGTTAAAAACTATATGGTTATATTCATGGTCGTCGTTTGAACAATCATGGTCGCGGGTTATTATAACTGGTCGCGGGTGTTATAACTGGCAGTTGTGAAGCTGTTATAATCACGCGGTCGTAGGTGTTATAACTGGGCGACGTAGGGTGTTAGTTTGCGGTCGTGGTTGTTATGTTCATAGTCGGCCAGCAGTAACTGGCGGCTGTTGCTGTTAAAATTGGCAGTCGTGGCTGTTATGAATCATGGTCGTGGTTGTTATATTCATGGTCGGTTGCTGGGTAATCATAGGCGTGATGTTAATCATGGTCGTATTTGTTAACTACGGTCGTGGATGTTATAATCATAGTCGTGGTTGTTATAACTGGGCGGTCGTGGTTGTTATAACTGGCTGTCGTGGTTGTTATAAATATGATAGTGGTTGTTATAATCATAGTCGGCTAAGTATAACCATAGTCGTGGTTGTTATTATCATTATCGTTAATATGATTATAGTCGTAGCTGTTATAATCATGGTCGGTTGTTATAACTAAGCTCGTGGCTGTTATATTCATATTCGTGGTTTTATATCTTTATGGTCGTGGTTATTATAACATTGTCGTGGTTGTTACAATCTTAGTCGTGGTTGTTATAATCATGGTCGTGTTTGTTATAATCATAGTCGTGGTTGTTATAATCATGGTCGTTGTTGATATAATCATAGTCGTGGTTGTTATAACGCTGGTCGTGTGTTATAATTGCTAGTCGTGGTTGTTATAATCATGGTCGTTCTTGTTATAACTGTAGAGTCGTATGATATAATCATGGTCGTAGTTGTTACAATCATGGTCGTGGTTGGTTATAATCATAGTCGCGGGTTGTTATAATCATGGTCGTGGTTGTTGGTAATAATAGTCGTGGTTATTATATTCATGGTCGGGGTTGGAATAATTATAGTCGTGATAGACATAATCGCAGTCGTGGGTGCTATAATCAAGGGTCGTGGTTGTTATAATCTCATGGTAGTATGTGTTATAATCATAGTCGTGGTTGGTCTATGGTCGGTTGAATAATCATATTCCTGGTTATAATCATAGTCATGGCTGTTATAACTATGGTCAGGAGGTTATAAAACATGGTCGTGGTTGTTATAATCAGGTCGGTTGTTATGGCGGTCGCTGTTGTTTTATTAGTCGTGGTTGTTTTATTCATGTTCGTGGCTGGAACAATCATAGTCGTGGCGCAAATCATGGTCGCCGTTTAATAGTCGGTTGTTTTATTCATGGTCGGTTGAATAATCATATTCCCGGGTATTATAAATCATAATGTGGTTGTTATATTCATAGTCGTCGTTATAATCATGTTCGTTGCTATAACTAGTCATGGTTGTTATAACTGGGCGGCGTGCGGTGTTATAATCATAGTCGGCTGTTATAACGCGGTCGTGGTTATTTTTACTAAGCGGTCGTAGTTGTTAGTAATCAAGGAAGTCGTGATGTTATAACGGCGGTCGGGGTTATAATCAGTCGGTGCTGTTATAATCACGGTCGATGTTATAATCATAGTCGGTCGTTATATTCATGGTCGCTTGTTTTAACTACGGTCGTGGTTGTTATAATCATGGTCGAAGCTGTTATAATCATAGTTGTGGTTGTTATAATCATAGTCGTGGTTGTTATAACTGGGCGGTCGTAGTTGTTATAATCGGCAAAGGTGGCCGTTATAAATAGGCGGTCGTAGCAGCATATAATCATGGTTGTGTTGTTATTATCATAGTCGCCGCTGTTATAAACATGGTCGTCTTTGATATATTCATGGTCGCGGCTTGATGCAATCATTGTCGCGGTTGTTATAATCATGGTCGTGGTTGTTATAATCGTAGTCGTGGTTGCTATAATCATGGTCGTGGGTGTTATAATCATAGTTCCTGGTTGTTATATTCATGGTCGGCTGGAATAACTGGCGGTTGTGGTTATTATACCTACAGTCGTGGGTGTTATAATCATAGGTAAAAGCTGTTATAACTATGGTCGTAGGTGTTATATTCATGGACGAGGTGTTATAACTGCGGTCGGGTTGTGACAATCATAGTCGTGGTTGTTATAATCATGGTCGTTGCTGTTATGTCTGGTAGTCGGTTGTATCAATCATGGTCGGGTCTTATAATCAGCAATCATAGACGTAAGCCATGTTATAATCATGGTCGTTGCTGTTATAATCATAGTCGCGGTTGTTATAATAATGGTCGTGGTTCTTATAATCAAGGCGGTCGTGGTTATATAACTGCGTCGCGGTTGTTAATACTGCCAGTTGGTCGCGTGGTTGTTATTTTCATGGTCGCTGTTATTAGTATATGGTCGGTTATTATAATCATCGCCGTGGTACTTATAATCATGGGGTCGGTTGTTGTAATCATAGTCGTATTGTTATTATCATGGTCGATGTTCATAGTCGTAGCTGTTATATTCATAGTCGTGGTTGTTATAATCATGGTCCTGGTTGTTACAATCATAGTCGTGGTTGTTTTAAATATGGTCGGTTATTATAATCATAGTCGTGGTTGTTATAATAATGGTCGAAGCAGGCAACGGAAGCCGTGTTGTTATAAAATATGGTTTTAATTTGTTATTCACAGTCGTATGTTTATAAACCATAGTCGTGGTTGTTATAAATATGGTTTTCGTTGTCATATTCATGAAGTCGTGAGTTTTAACTGGCGGACGGGAAGTGTTATATTCATGGTCGTGGTGTTATAATCATAGTCGGGTTGTTATTATCAATACGGTCGTAGTTATAATCATAGTCGGGATGTTATAATCAAAGTCTTTGCTGGATATGAATCATGGTCGTAAGTTGTTACAATCATAGTCGTGGTTGTGGTATATTCGGCGATCGTGGTTGAATAAATCTTAATGGTAAGCATATAATCATAGTCGTGTTATAAGGTCGTGGTGTTATAATCATAGTCGTGGTTGTTATATTCATGGTCGTGGTTGGAATAATCATATTCCTGGTTATTATAATCATAGTCGTGGTTGTTATATTCATAGTCGTGGTTGTTATAATCATGGTCGTTGTTGTTATAATCATAGTCATTGTTGTTATAATCATGGTCGTTATAATCATAGTCGTGGTTGTTATAATCATCTTCGTGGTTGTTATAATCATGGTCGTGGGTTGTTATTATCATGGACGTAGTTATTATAATCATAGTCGTGGTGTTATAATCATGGTCGTGGGTGTAATCATAGTCATGGTTGCTATTATCATGGTCGTGTGTTGTTATAATCATAGTCGTGGTTGTTATAAATATGGTCGTGGTTGTTATGAATATAGTCGGTTCGTTATAATCATAGTCGTGGTTGTTATAATCATGGTCGTGTTATAATCATAATCGTGGTTGTTATAATCATGGTCATGGTTGTTCTAATCATGGTCGTGGTTGTTATAATAATGGTCGTGGTTTTATAATCATGGTCGTTGATGTTATAATCATAGTCGTTGTTGTTATAATCATGGTCGTGGTTGTTATAATGATGGTCGTGGTTGTTATAAACATGGTAGTGGTTGTTATAATCATGGTCGTGGGTGTTATAATCATAGTCGAGGTTGTTATAATCATAGTCATGGTTGTTATAATCATGATCGTGGGTGTAATAATCATAGTCGTGGTTGTTATATTCATGGTCGTAGTTAGAATAATCATGGTCGTGGTTATTATAATCATAGTCGTGGGTGTTATAATCATAGTTGTTGTTGTACTGGCGGTCGTAGGTGTTTATAATCATGGACGGAGGTGTTATTCATGGTCGTGGTTGTTATAATCATATTCGTGGTTGTTATAATCATGGTCGTTATAACCACAGACGTGGTTGTTATAATCATGGTCGTGGATGTTATAATCATAGTCATGGTTGTTATGAATATGGTCGGTTGTTATAATCATAGTCGTGGTTGTTATAATCATAGTCGTGGTTGTTATAATCATGGTCGTGGTTGTTATAATCATGGTCGTGGTTGTCATAATCATATTCGTGGCTGTTATATTCATGGTCGTGGTTGTTATAATCATGGTCGTTGTTATAATCATGGTTGTGGTTGTTATAATCTTAGTCGTGGTTGTTATAATCATGGTCGTTGTTGTTATAATCATAGTCGTGGTTGTTAAATCATGGTCGTTATTGATATAATCATAGTCGTGGTTGCTATAATCATGATCGTTGTTGTTATAATCATGGTCGTGGTTGTTATAATCATAGTCGTGGATGTTATAATCATGGTCGTATTTGTTATAATCATGGTCGTGGTTGTTATAATCATAGTCGTGGTTGTTATAATCATGGTCCTTTTGTTATAATCATTGTCGTGGTTGTTGTGAATATGGTCGTGGTTGTTATAATCATAGTCGTGGTTATTATAATCATAGTCGTGGTTGGTATAATCATGGTCGTGGTTGTTATAATCATAGTCGTGGTTGTTATAATCATAGTCGTGGTTGTTATAATCATAGTCGTGGTTGTTATAATCATATTTGTGGTTTTTGTAAATATGGTCGTGGATGTTATAATCATAGTCGTGGTTGTTATAATCATGGTCGTGGATGTTATAATCATAGTCGTGGTTGTTATAATCATAGTCGTGGTTGTTATAATCATAGTCGTGGTTGTTATAATCATAGTCGTGGTTGTTATAATCATGGTCGTTGTTGTTATAATCATAGTCGTGGTTGTTATAATCATGGTCGTTATTGATATAATCATAGTCGTGGTTGCTATAATCATATTCGTGGTTGTTATAATCATGGTCGTGGGTGTTATAACCACAGACGTGGTTGTTATAATCATGGTCGTGGATGTTATAATCATAGTCATGGTTGTTAGAATATGGTCGTGGTTGTTATAATCATAGTCGTGGTTGTTATAATCATAGTCGTGGTTGTTATAATCATGGTCGTGGTTGTTATAATCATGGTCGTGGTTGTCATAATCATATTCGTGGCTGTTATATTCATGGTCGTGGTTGTTATAATCATGGTCGTGGTTGTTATAATCATGGTTGTGGTTGTTATAATCTTAGTCGTGGTTGTTATAATCATGGTCGTTGTTGTTATAATCATAGTCGTGGTTGTTATAATCATGGTCGTTATTGATATAATCATAGTCGTGGTTGCTATAATCATGATCGTTGTTGTTATAATCATGGTCGTGGTTGTTATAATCATAGTCGTGGATGTTATAATCATGGTCGTATTTGTTATAATCATGGTCGTGGTTGTTATAATCATAGTCGTGGTTGTTATAATCATGGTCCTTTTGTTATAATCATTGTCGTGGTTTGTTGTGAATATGGTCGTGGTTGTTATAATCATAGTCGTGGTTATTATAATCATAGTCGTGGTTGGTATAATCATGGTCGTGGTTGTTATAATCATAGTCGTGGTTTGTTATAATCATAGTCGTGGTTGTTATAATCATAGTCGTGGTTGTTATAATCATATTTGTGGTTTTGTAAATATGGTCGTGGATGTTATAATCATAGTCGTGGTTGTTTAATCATTAGTGGATGTTATAATCATAGTCGTGGTTGTTATAATCATAGTCGTGGTTGTTATAATCATGGTTGTGGTTTTTTATAGTCATGGTCGTGGTTGTTATAATCATAGTCGTGGTTGTTATAATCATAGTCGTGGTTGTTATAATCATAGTCGTGGTTGTTATAATCATATTTGTGGTTTTTGTAAATATGGTGTGGATGTTATAATCATAGTCGTGGTTGTTATAATCATGGTCGTGGATGTTATAATCATAGTCGTGGTTGTTATAATCATAGTCGTGGTTGTTATAATCATAGTCGTGGTTGTTATAATCATAGTTGTGGTTGTTGTAAATATGGTCGTGATTGTTATAATCATAGTCGTGGTGTGGTTATAATCATGGTCGTGGTTGTTATAATCATAGTTGTGGTTGTTATAAATATGGTCGTGGTTGTTATAATCATGGTCGTGGTTGTTATAATCATGGTCGTGGCTGTTATAATCATAGTTGTGGTTGTTATAAATATGGTCGTGGTTGTTATATTCATGGTCGTAGGTGTTTAATCTTGGACGTAGGTCTTATATTCATTGGTCGTTGTTGTTATAATCATAGTCATGGTTGTTATAATCATGGTCGTGGTTGTTATAATCATGGTCGTGGTTGTTATAATCATAGTCGTGGTTGTTATAATCATAGTCGTGGTTGTTATAATCATGGTCGTCGTTTGTTATAATCATAGTTGTGGTTGTTGTATATATGGTCGTGGTTGTTATAATCATAGTCGTGGTTGTTATAATCATGGTTGTGGTTGTTATAATCGTAGTTGTGGTTGTTATAAATATGGTCGTGGTTGTTATATTCATGGTTGTAGGTGTTTTAATCATGGACGTAGGTGTTATATTCATGGTCGTGGTTGTTTATAATCATAGTCGTAGTTGTTATAATCATTCTGGTTGTTATAATCATGGTTGTGGTTGTTATTATCATGGTCGTAGTTATTATAATCATAGTCGTGGTTGTTATAATTATGGTCGTTGTTGTTATAATCATAGTCGTTGTTTTTTATAATCATGGTCGTTGTTGTTTATTATCATGGTCGTTGTTGTTATAATCATAGTCGTGGTTGTTATAATCATGGTCGTGGGTGTTATAATCATAGTCGTGATTGTTACAATCATAGTCGTGGTTGTTATAATCATGGTGGTTTTACAATCGTTGTCGTGGTTGTTTTAATCATAGTCGTGGTTGTTATTATCATGGTCGTGATATGATCATAGTCGTAGCTATTATCATAGTCGTAGTTGTTATAATCATGATCGTGGTTGTTATAATCATAGTCGTGGTTGTTATAAATATGGTCATGGTTGTTATATTCATAGTTGTGGTTGTTATAATCGTAGTTGTGGTTGTTATAAATATGGTCGTGGTTGTTATATTCATGGTCGTAGGTGTTTTAATCATGGACATAGGTGTTATATTCATGGTCGTGGTTGTTATAATCATAGTCGTGGTTGTTATAATCATGGTCGTGGTTGTTATAATCATGGTCGTGCTTGTTATTATCATGGTCGTAGTTATAGTAATCATAGTCGTGGTTGTTATAATCATGGTCGTGGTTGTTATAATCATGGTGGTGGTTGTTATAATCATAGTCGTGGTTGTTATAAACATGGTAGTTAAAGATTAAGTTATAATTATGGTCGTGCTTGTTATAACCATGGTCGGAAGCTGTTATAATCATAGTCGTGATTGTCGGGCAATCATAGTCGTGGTTGTTATAATCATGGTGGTTGTTATGTAATCGTTGTCGTGGTTGTTTTAACTTCATAGTCGTGGTTGTTATTGGTCGTTGTCGTGGGATATGACTGCTAGCCTTAGCTGTTATAATCATAGTCGTAGTTGTTATAACTTCATGATCGTGGTCATATAATCATAGTCGTGGGTTGTTATTGGCGGTCATGGTTGTTATAAATCAAGTAGTTGTGCTGCTGCAGAATCGCTGGTCGGCTGTTATAATCGTAGTTGCGTTTGTTCAAAATATGGTCGTGATTGTTATGTAATCATGGTCGGGTTGTTATAATCATAGTCGTGGCTATATTAATATGCGTCATAGTTGCTATAATCATAGTCGTGGTTGTTATAACGGCGGTCGTGGTTGTTTATAATCGAAGTTGTGTTGTTCAAAATGGGCGGTCGTGATTGTTATAATCATGGTCGTGGTTGTTATAACTGGCGTCGGCGGCAATCATAGTCGTGGTTGTTGGCATCATTGTCGCGCATGTTATAACTGGCGGCGGTTGTTATACCTGGGCATGGTCGTGTTGTTGGTAATAATAGTCGTGTTTGTTATAACTTCCGCGGTCGGGTTGTTAGCAATCATGGTCGTGGCTGTTAAAACCATAGCTGTGGGTTGTTATAACTCGCGGTGGTGGTCGTTATAACTGGGCGGTAGTGGTTGTTATAATTATGGTCGTGGTTGTTATAATCATTGTCGTGGGTTGTTTTAACTGGGCGGAAGTGGTTGTTATAATCATGGTCGTGGATGTTATAATCATGGTCGTGGTTGTTATAATCATAGTCGTGGTTGTTATAATCATGGTGGTCGCGGGTTGTTATAATCATAGTTGTGGGTTGTTATATCTGGGCGGTGGTGGTTGGGTTATAATCATGGTAAGTGGTTGTTATAATCATGGTCGGGTTGTTATAATCATGGTCGTGGTTGTTATTATCATGGTCGGTTATCATCATAATGTAGGTGTTATAATCATAGTCATGGTTCATAATCATGGTCGCGGTGTTATATAATCATTGTCGTGGTTGATATAACCATGGTCGTGTTTGTTATAATCATAGTCGTGGAAGGTTATAATCATATTCGTGGTTGTTATATCTGGCGGTCGCGCTTGTTGGCATTCAGCGGTCGTGGCTTTTATTATAATTCGGTCGTGGTTGTTATAACCGCTGTTGCGGTTGTTAATAATCTATGGTCGTGGTTGTTGGCAATCATAGTCGCTGTTTTTATAATCGCGGTCGTAAAAAGAGCATAATCTGTAGCCGTAGGTTGTTATAATCATAGTCGTTGTTGGTTATAATCACTCGTGGTGGTTATAATCATGGTCGTGGTTGTTATAATCATATTCGTTGCTGTTATATTCATGGTCATGGGTGTTATAATTATGGTCGTGGATTTTATATTCATGGTCGTAGTTGTTATAATTTTAGTCGTGGTTTTTTATAATCATGGTCGTGGTTGTTATAATCATAGTCGTGGTTGTTATAATCATGGTCGTGGTTTGTTATAATCATAGTCGTGGTTGTTTATAATCATGGTCGTGGTTGTTATAATCATGGTCGTGGTTATTATAATAAAATCGTGGTTATATTCATGGTCGTGGTTGGAATAATCATAGTCGTGGTTATTAATCATTGTCGTGGGTGTTATAATCTTAGTCGTGGTTGTTATAATCATGGTCGTGGGTTTTATAATCATATGGTGGTTTTTATATTCATGGTTCGTAGTTGTTATAATCATAGTTGTGGTTTTATTATAAATATGGTCGTGGTTGTTATAATCATGGTGCGTTGTTTTTTATAATCATAGTCGTCGTTGTTATAAATATGGTCGTGGTTGATATATTCATGGTTGTCCTTGATAAACATCGTAATGTTGTTATAATCATTGTCGTTGTTGTTATAATCATAGTCGTGGTTGTTATAATCATGGTCGTGGGTTTTATAATCATAGTCGTGGTTGTTATATTCATGGTCGTGGTTTGGAATAATCATGGTCGTATTGTTATAACCATGGTCTTGGTTGTTATAATCATAGTCGTGGTTTGTTATAATCATGGTCGTGGTTGTTATAATCATAGTCGTGGTTTTTATAATCATAGTCGAGGTTGTTATAATCATGGTCGTGGTTGTTATTATAATGGTCGTGGATATGATCATAGTCGTAAGCTGATATAATCATAGTCGTGGTTGTTATAATCATGGTCGTGGTTGTTATAATCATAGTTGTGGTTGTTGTAAATATGGTCGTGGTTGTTATAATCATAGTCGTGGTTGATATAATCATGGTCGTGGTTGTTATAATCATAGTTGTAGTTGTTATAAATATGGTCGTGGTGTTATATTCATGGTCATAGGTGTTTTAATCATAGTCTTTGTTATAATCATGGTCGTGGGTGTTATAATCATAGTCGTGGTTAATATCATCATGGTCGCGTGTTGTATAATCATAGTCGTGGTTGTTATAATCATGGTCGTGGTTTTTATAATCATGGTCGTGGATGATATAATCATTTTTGTGGTTGTTATAATGATGGTCGTGGTTGTTATTATCATAGTCGTGGTTGTTATAATCATGGTCGAGGTTGTTATAATCATGGTCGTGGATGTTATAATCATAGTCGTGGTTCTTATAATCATGGTCGTGGTTGTTATAATAAAAATCGTGGTTGTTATATTCATGGTTGGTTGGAATAATCATAGTCGTGGTTATTATAATCATTGTCGTGGGTGTTATAATCTTAGTCGTGGTTGTTATAATCATGGTCGTGGGTGTTATAATCATTGTCGTGGTTGTTATATTCATGGTCGTAGTTATGTTATAATCATAGTTTTGGTTGTTATAAATATGGTCATGGTTGTTATAATCATGGTCGTGGTTGTTATAATCATAGTCGTCGTTATATAATATGGTCGTGGTTGATATATTCATGGTCGTCCTTGATATATACAACGTAATGTTGTTATAATCATGGTCGTTGTTGTTATAATCATAGTCGTGGTTGTTATAATCACAGTCGTGGGTGTTATAATCTATAGTCGTTTTGTTATATTCATGGTCGTGGTTGGAATAATCATGGTCGTATTGTTATAACCATGGTCTTGGTTGTTATAATCATAGTCGTGGTTGTTATAATCATAGTCGAGGTTGTTATAATCATGGTCGTGGTTGTTATAATCATAGTCGTGGTTGTTATAATCATAGTCGAGGTTGTTATAATCATGGTCGTGGTTGTTATTATAATGATTGGTAAATGATCATAGTCGTAGCTGATATAATCATAGTCGTGGTTGTTATAATCATGGTCGTGGTTGTTATAATCATGGTTGTGGTTGTTGTAAATATGGTCGTGGTTGTTATAATCATAGTCGTGGTTGTTATAATCATGGTCGTGGTTGTTATAATCGTAGTTGTGGTTGTTATAAATATGGTCGTGGTGTTATATTCATGGTCATAGGTGTTTTAATCATAGTCGTGGTTGTTATAATCATGGTCGTGGGTGTTATAATCATAGTCAGGGTTATTATCATCATGGTCGCGTGTTGTTATAATCATAGTCGTGGTTGTTATAATCATGGTCGTGGTTTTTATAATCATGGTCGTGGATGATATAATCATGGTTGTGGTTGTTTATAATGATGGTCGTGGTTGTTATTATCATGATCGTGGTTATCATCATAGTCGTAGGTGTTATAATCATAGTCGTGGTTGGTATAAATATGGTCGTGGTTGTTATGATCCTAGTCGTGGTTGTTATAATCATGGTCGTGGGTGATATAATCATAGTCGCGGTTGTTAAAATCATGGTCGTGGTTGTTATAATCATAGTCGGTTTGTTATAATCATGGTCGTGGTTGTTATAATCATGGTCGTGGTTGTTATAAACATAGTCGTAGTTGTTATAATCATGGTCGTGGTTGTTATAATCATGGTGCTGTTGTTATAAACATGGTAGTGGTTGTTATAATCATGTGGTTGTTATAACCATGGTCGTGGTTGTTTTAATCATGGTCGTGGTTGTTATAATCATGGTCGTGGTTGTTATAATCATGGTCGTGGATGTTATTATCATGGTCGTTTTTTCATCATAGTTGTAGGTGTTATAATCATAGTCGTGGTTTTTATAAATATCTTCGAGGTTGTTATAATCATAGTCGTCGTTGTTATAATCATAGTCGTGGTTGATATAATCATGGTGTAGTTGTTATGATCATAGTTGTGGTTGTTATATGGTATTGGTTGTTATAATCATGGTCGTGGTTCGTATACTCATAGTTGTCGTTGTTATAAATATGGTCGTGTTTGATATATTCATGGTCGTCCTTGATATAATCATTGTCGTGGTTGTTATAATCATGGTCGTGGTTTTATAATCATAGTCGTGGTTGTTTTAATCATGGTCGTGGTTGTTCTAATCATAGTCGTGGTTGTTATAATTATGGTCGTGGTTGTTATAATCATAGTCGTGGTTTGTTATAATCATAGTCGAGGTAGTTATAATCATGGTCGTGGTTGTTATTATCATAGAAGTGTTTGTTATAATCATGGTCGTTGTTGTTTATAATCATGGTTGTTTTATTATAATCATAGTCGTGGTTGTTATAATCATGGTCGCGGTGTTATAATCATAGTCGTGGTTGTTATAATCATAGTCGAGGTAGTTATAATCATGGTCGTGGTTGTTATTATCATAGAAGTGTTGTTATAATCATGGTCGTTGTTGTTATAATCATAGTCGTGGTTTTTATAATCATGGTCGCGGGTGTTATAATCATAGTCGCGGTTGTTATAATCATGGTCGTGGTTGTTATAATCATAGCGGTGGTTGTTATAATCATAGTCGTGGTTGTTATAATCATAGTCGTGGTTGTCATGATCATGGTCGTGGTTGTTATTATCTTAGTTATTGTTATTTGTAAATATGGTCGTGGTTGTTATAATCATAGTCGTGGTTGTTATAATCATGGTCTGGTTGTTATAATCATAGTCGTGGTTGTTATAATCATAGTCGTGGTTATTATAATCATAGTCGTGGTTGTTATAATCATAGATGTGGTTGTTGTAAATATGGTCATGGTTTGTTCAATCATAGTCGTGGTTGTTAAAATCATGGTCGTGGTTGATATAATCATAGTTGTGGTTGTTGTAAATATGGTCGTGGTTGTTACAATCATAATCGTGGTTGTTATAATCATGGTGGTGGTTGTTATAATCGTAGTTGTGGTTGTTATAAATATGGTCGTGGTTGTTATATTCATGGTCGTAGGTGTTTTAATCTTGGACGTAGGTGTTATATTGATGGTCGTGGTTGTTATAATCGTAGTCGTGGTTGTTATAATCATGGTCGTGGTTGTTATAATTATGGTCGTGGTTGTTATAATCATAGTCGTGGTTGTTATAATCATAGTCGTCGCTTTTATAACCATGGTCGTGGTTGTTATAATCATAGTTGTGGGTGTTGTAAATATGGTCGTGGTTGTTATAATCATAGTCGTGGTTGTTATAATCATGGTCGTGGTTGTTATAATCGTAGGTGTGGTTGTTATAAATATGGTCGTGGTTGTTATATTCATGGTCGTAGGTGTTTTAATCATGGACGTAGGTGTTATATTCATGGTCGTGGTTGTTATAATCATAGTCGTGGTTGTTATAATCATGGTCGTGGTTGTTATAATCATGGTCGTGGTTGTTATTATCATGGTCGTAGTTATTATAATCATAGTCGTGGTTGTTATAATCATGGTGCGTGGGTGTTATAATCATAGTCGTGGCTATTATTATCATGGTCGTGTTGTGATAATCATAGTCGTGGTTGTTATAATCATGGTCGTGGTTTTATAATCATGGTCGTGGAAGTTATAATCATGGTTGTGGTTGTTATAATGGTCATGGTTTGTTATTATCATGATCGTGGTTATCATCATAGTCGTAGGTGTTATAATCAAAGTCGTGGTTGTTATAAACTATGGTTTGGTTGTTATGATCATCGTCGTGGTTTGTTATAATTATAGTCGTGGCTGTTATAATCATGGTCGTGGGTGTTATAATCATAGTTGCGGTTGAAATAATCATAGTCGTGGTTGTTATAATCATGGTCGTTGTTGTTATAATCATAGTCGTTGTTGTTTATAATCAAGGTCGTTGTTGTTTATAATCATGGTCGTTGTTGTTATAATCATAGTCGTGGTTGTTATAATCATGGTCGTGGATGTTATAATCATAGTCGCGGTTGTTATAATCATGGTCGTCGTTGTTATAATCGTGGTCGTGGTTGTTATAACCATGGTCGTGGTTGTTATAATCATAGTCGTGGTTGTTATAAAAATGGAAGTGGTTGTTATAATCATGGTCGTGGTTGTTATAACCATGGTCGTGGTTGTTATAATCATAGTCGTGATTGTTACAATCATAGTCGTGGTTGTTATAATCATGGTGGTTGTTACAATCGTTGTCGTTGTTTGTTTTAATCATAGTTGTGGTTGTTATTATCATGGTCTTGGATATGATCATAGTCGTAGCTGTTATAATCATAGTCGTAGTTGTTATAATCATGGTCGTGGTTGTTATAATCATAGTCGTGCTTGTCATAAATATGGTGCGTGGTTTATTTATAATCATAGTTGTGGTTGTTATAGTCATAGTCGTGGTTGTTATAATCATGGTCGTGGTTGTTATAGTCGAAGTTGTGGTTGTTCAAAATATGGTCGTGATTGTTATAATCATGGTCGTGGTTGTTATAACCATAGTCGTGGTTGTTATAATAATGGTCGTGGATGTTATATTCATGGGTCGTGTTTGTTATAATCATAGTCGTGGTTGTTATAATCATTGTCGTGCATGTTATAATCATGGGCGTGGTTGTTATAACCATGGTCGTGGTTGTTATAATCATAGTCGTGGGTGTTATAATCTGGTCGTGGTTGTTATAATCATAGTTGTGGTTGTTATAATCATGGTGGTGGTTGTTATAATCATGTGTAGTGGTTGTTATAATCATGGTCGTGGTTGTTATAATCATGGTCGTGGTTGTTATTATCATGGTCGTGAGTTTATCATCATAGTCGTAGGTGTTATAATCATAGTCATGGTTCCTATAATCATGGTCATGGGTCATATAATCATAGTCGTGGTTGATATAACTATGGTCGTGTTTGTTATAATCATAGTCGTGGTTGTTATAATCATATTCGTGGTTGTTGTTATATTCATGGTCGCGCTTGTTTACATTCATGGTCATGCTTATTATAGTCATAGTCGTGGTTGTGATAAACATGGTCGTGGTTGTTATAATCATTGTCTTGGTTGTTATAATCATGGTTATGGTTGTTATAAATATGGTCGTGGTTGTTATAATCATAGTTGTGGTTGTTATAATCATAGTCGTGGTTTCTATAATCATGGTCGTGGTTGTTATAATCGAAGTTGTGGTTGTTCAAAATATTGTCGTGATTGTTATAATAATGAGTCGTTTGTTATAACCATAGTCGGTTGTTATAAATGGTCGTGGATGTTATATTCATGGTCGTTGTTGTTATAATCATTGTCGTGGTTGTCATAATCATTGCCGTGCATGTCCTAATCATGGGCGTGGTTGTTTAATCATGGTCGTGGTTGTTATAATCATAGTCGTGGTTGTTATAATTGTGGTCGTGGTTTTTATAATCATGGACGTGGTTTGTTATAATCATATTCGTGGCTGTTATAATCATTGTCGTGGTTGTTATAATCATGGAAGTGGTTGTTATAATCTATGGTCATGGTTGTTATAATCATAGTCGTGGTTGTTATAATCAGGGTCGTGGCTGTTTTAATCTTGTTGTGGTTGTTATAATCATGGTGGTGGTTATTATAATCAGGTTGTGGTTGTTCAAATATTGTCGTGATTGTTATAATCTTGGGTCGTGGTTGTTTAATCATGGTCGTGGTTGTTATAATCATAGTCGTGGTTGTTATAATCATGGTCGTGGTTTGTTATAATCATGGACGTGGTTGTTATAATCATATTCGTGGCTGTTATAATCATTGTCGGTGGTTTGTTATAATCATGGAGGTTTATCAATCATGGTCATGGTTGTTATAATCATAGTCGTGGTTGTTATAATCGGGTCGTGGTTGTTATAATCATGGTCGTGGTTGCTATAATGCTGGTCGTGGTTGTTATAATGAGGTTGTGGTTGTTCAAAATTTGTCGTGATTGTTATAATCATGGTCGTGGTTGTTATAACCATAGTCGTGGTTGTTATATAAATGGTCGTGGATGTTATATTCATGGTCGTGGTTTTATAATCATTGTCGTGGTTGTTCATAATCATTGCGTGCATGTCCTAATCATGGGCGTGGTTGTTTAATCATGGTCGTGGTTGTTATAATCATAGTCGTGTTATTATATCATGGTCGTGGTTGTTATAATCATGGATGGTTGTTATAATCATATTCGTGGCTGTTATAATCATTGTCGTGGTTGTTATAATCATGGAAGTGGTTATTATAATCATGGTCATGGTTGTTATAATCATAGTCGTTGTTATAATCGGTCGTGGTTGTTATAATCATTGTTGTGGTTTGTTATAATCATGGTGGTGGTTGATTATAATCATGGTAGTGGTTGTTATAATCATGGTTGTGGGTGTTATAATCATGGTCGTTGTTGTTATTATCATGGTCGTGGTTATCATCATAGTCGTAGGTGTTATAATCATAGTGCATGGTTCCTATAATATGGATTCATGGTTGTTATAATCATAGTCTGGTTGTTATAATCATTGCCGTGGTTGTTATAATCATGGTCGTGGTTGTTATATTCAGTCGTGATTGTTTATGATCGTATTGGTAGTTTGTTATAATTATGGTCGTGGTTGTTATATTCATGGTCGTGCTTGTTTTATTCATAATTGTGGAAGTTATAATTATTTGTGGTTTTTAATCATAATCGTGGTTTGTCATAATCATAGTCATGGTTATGATAATAGTCGGGTTGTTATAATCATGGTCGTGGTTGTTAAATCATATTCGTGGTTGTTATAATCAGGTTCGTTTGTTAAAATCATAGTCATGGTTGTTATAATCATGGTCGTGTTTGTTATAATCATAGTAGTGGTTGTTATAATTATAATCGTGGTTGTTATATTCTTGGTCTAGTGCTTTTTGTATTATGGTCGTGGTTGTTAAAATCATAGTCATGGTTGTTTATAATCATGGTCAGGTTTGTTATAATCATAGTAGTGGTTTGTTATAATTATAGTCGTGGTTTTTATATTCATATTCGTGGTTGTTATATTCATGGTCGTGGTTGTTATAATCATGGTCGTGGTTGTTATAATCTTATTCGTGGTTGCTATAATCATATTCGTGGTTTTTTTATAATCATGGGCATGTTTGTTATAATCATGGTCGTTGTTGTTATAATCATGGTTGTGGTTTTTATAATCATGGTGGTGGTTGTTATAATCTTGGTGTTCTTGTTATATTCATGGTGTGGTTTGTTATAATCATTTGTAGTGGTTGTTATAATCATATTCGTGGTTTATAATCATGGTCGTGGTTTGTTATAATCATGGTCGTGGTTGTTATAATCATGATGCGTGCTTGATATTCATGGTCATGGTTTATTATATCATGGTCGTGTTTGTTTTTAATCATATTCGTGGTTGTTATATTGGTGCTTGTTGTATTCATGGTCGTTGGTTGTTTTAATCATGGTCGTGGTTGCTATAATCATGGTCGTGATTACTATAATGGTCGTGCTTGTTATATTCTTGTTCGTGGTTGTTATAATCACGGTCGGGTTTGTTATAATCATAGTCGTGATTGTTATAATCATAGTCGTGAGTTGTTATAATTATGGTCGTGGTTGTTATATATTCATGGTGTTGTGTTGTCATTGTGGATGTTATAATTATGGTTGTGGTTTCAATCATGATGTGGATGTCATATTCATAGTCATGGTTATGATCATAGTCGAGGTTGTTATAATCAGTAGTCGTGCTGTTATAATCATGGTCGTTGGTTGTTATAATCATTGTTTGTGGTTTTTTATATTCATAGTCGTAGTTGTTATAATCATATTCGTGGTTGTTTATAAACATGGTCGTGGCTGTTATAGTCATACCGTGGTTCTTATAATCATGGTCGTGGTTGTTATAATCCTGGTCGTGGTTTATAATCAAATTCGTGGTTGTTATATTCATGGTCGTACTTTGTTATATTCATGGGTCGTGTTTGTTATAATATCGGTCGTGGTTGATATAATCATAGTCGTTGTTGTTAAAATGATGGTCGTGGTTGTTATAATCATATTCGTGGTTGTTTATAATCATGGTCGTGGCTGTTATAATGTATAATGGTTGTTATAATCATGGTCGTAGTTGTTATAATCATGGTTTTGTGGTAGTTATAATCATAGTCGCTTTTGTTATAATCATTGGTTGTGGTTGTTATATTCATGGTCATGGTTTATTTAATCATGGTCGTAGTTGTTATAATCATGTCGTGGTTTTTAATCATGGTGGTGGTTGTTATGTCATGGTGTGGTTGTTATAATCTAGGCCGTTGTTGTTATAATCATGGTTGTTGTTGTTATAATCATGGTCGTGGTTGTTAAATCATAGTCGTTGATTTGTTATAATCATGGTCGTCGTTGTTGTATCATAGTCGTGGTTATTATAATCATAGTCTGGTATTTATAATCTTTGGTCGTGCTTGTTATAATCATAGTCGTGGTTGTTATAATGATGGTCGTGGTTGTTATAATCATTGTTGTGGTTGTTATATTTCATAGTCGTGGTTGTTATAATCATACCTGTGGTTGTTATATTCATGGTCGTGCTTGTTATATTCATGGTCGTGCTTGTTATAATCATGGTCGTCGTTGTTATAATCACGGTCGTGGTTGATATAATCATAGTCGTTGTTATTATAATCATGTGTCGTGGTTGTTATTATAATCATGGTCGTGGTTGATATAATCATGGTCATGGTTGTTATAATCATGGTCGTGGTTGTTATAATCATCATAGTAGTTTGTTATAATCATAGTCGTGGTAGTTTATAATCATGGTCGTGGTTGTTATAAACATAGTCATGGTTTTTTATAATCATAGTCGTGCTTGTTATAATCATAGTCGTAGTTGTTATAATGAAGGTTGTGGTTGTTATAATCATGGTCGTGTTTATTTATAATCATGGTCGTGGTTGTTATAATCATGGTTGTGGTTTGTTGTAATCATGGTCGTGGTTGTTTATAATCATAGTCGTGGTTGCTATAATCATGGTTGTGGTTTGTTGTAATCATAGTCGTGGTTGTTATAATCATGGTCGTGGTTGTTATAATCATTTTCGTGCTTGTTATATTCATGGTCGTGCTTGTTATAATGAGAGTCGTGGTTGTTATAATGATGGTCTTGGTTGTTATAATCATAGTCGTGGTTGTTATAATCATGGTCTTGGTTGTTATAATCATGGTCGTAGTTGTTTTAATCATAGTCGTGGTTGTTATAATCATGGTCGTGGTTGTTATATTCATAGTCGTGGTTGTTATAATCATGTTCGTGGTTGTTATAAACATGGTCGTGGCTGTTATAATCATACCCGTGGTTGTTATAATCATGGTCGTGGTTGTTATAACATGGTCGTGGTTGTTATAATCATAGTCGTGGTTGTTATAATCTTGGTCGTGGTTGTTATAATCATTGGTCGTGGTTGTTATAATCTATGATCATGGTTATAATCATGGTCGTGATTGTTATAATCATGGTCGTGGTTGTTATAATCATAATCGTGGTGGTTATAATCATGGTTGTGGTTGATATAATCATAGTCGTGGTTGTTATAATCATAGTCGTGCTTGTTATAATCATAGTCGTGGCTGTTATAATCATGGTCGTGGTTGTTATAATCATTGTCTTGGTAGTTATAATCATGGTCCTGGTTATTTATAATCATATAAGTGGGTGTTATAATCATGGTCGTGGCTGTTATAATCATACTCGTGGTTGTTTATAATCATGGTCGTGGTTGTTATAATCATGGTCGTGGTTTGTAATAATCATGGTCGTGGTTGTTATAATCATATTCGTGTTTGTTATATTCATGATCGTGCTTGTTATTATCATAGTCGGTGTTATAATAATGGTCGTGCATATAATCAGAGTCGTGGCTGTTATAATCATGGTCGTGGTTGTTATAATCAATGTCGTGGTTGTTATAATCATGTTCGTGGTTGTTATAATCATGGTCTTGGTTGTTATAATTATGGTCGTGGTTGTTATAATCATTGTCTTGGTAGTTATAATCATGGTCCTGGTTGTTATAATCATATTAGTGGTTGTTATAATCATGGTCGTGGCTGTTATAATCATACTCGTGGTTGTGATAATCATGGTCGTGGTTGTTATAATCATGATCGTGGTTGTTATAATCATGGTCGTGTTGTTTATAATCATATTAGTGGTTGTTATAATCATGGTCGTGGTTTGTTATAATCATATTAGTTGTTATAATCATTCTCCTGGTTGTTATAATCATGGTCGTGGTTGTTATAATCATGATCGTGGTTGTTATAATCATGGTCGTGGTTGTTTAATCATTGTCGTAGTTGTTATAATCATGGTCGTGCTTGTTATAATCATAATCGTGGTTGTTATAATAATGGTCGTTCTTGTTATTATCATAGTTGTGGCTGTTATAATCATTGTCGTGGTTGTTTTAATCATTGTCGTGGTTGTTATAATCATGGTCGTGGTTGTTATAATCATGGTCTTCGTTGTTATATATGGTCGTAGTTGCTATAATCATAGTCGTGGTTGTTATAATCATGGTCGTGGTTGTAATAATCATGGTCGTGGTTGTTATAATCTGGCCGTGGGTTTGTTATAATTATATTCGTGTTTGTTATATTCATGGTCGTTCTTGTTATAATTATAGTCGGTGTTGTTATAATGATGGTGGATGCTTATTATAATGAGAGTCGTGGCTGTTTATAATCATGGTCGTGGTTGTTATAAACATTGTCGTGGTTGTTATAATCATGATCGTGGTTTGTTATAATCATGGTCTTGCTTATTTATAATCATGGTCGTGGTTGTATAATCATCGTCGTGGTTGTTATAATCATGGTCGTGGTTTGTGTAATCATATTCGTGTTTGTTATATTCTAATGGTGCTTGTTGTTATAATCATAATCGTGGTTGTTATAATGATGGTCGTGCTTATTATTATCATAGTTGTGGCTGTTATAATCATGGTCGTGGTTGTTTTAATCATTGTCGTAGTTTATTTATAATGCTGGTCGTGGTTGTTATAATCATGGTCTTGGTTGGTATAATCATGGTCGTAGTTATTTATAATCTATGGTCGTGGTTTATAATCATGAATTAAATGAGTTTATTATAATCATGGTCGTGGTTGTTAAAATCATGGTCTTGGTTGTTATAATCATGGTTGTGGTTGTTATAATCATGGTCGTGGTTGTTATAATCATAGTCGTGGTTGTTAAGATCATGGTCGTGGTTGTTATAATCATGGTCGTGATTGTTATAATCATGGTCGTGGTGGTTATAATCATGGACATGGTTGTTATAATCATAGTCGTGGTTGTTATAATCATTGCCGTGGTTGTTATAATCATGGTCGTGGTTGTTATTATCAGTCGTGATTGTTATGATCATAGTCGTGGTTGTTATAATTATGGTTGTGGTTGTTATATTCATGGTCATGCTTGTTTTAATCATAATTGTGGATGTTATAATTATGGTTGTGGTTTTTATAATCATAATCGTGGTTGTCATAATCATAGTCGTGGTTATGATCATAGTCGAGGTTGTTATAATCATGGTCGTGGTTGTTATAATCATATTCGTGGTTGTTATAATCATAGTCGTCGTTGTTAAAATCATAGTCGTGTTGTTATAATCATGGTCGTGTTTGTTATATTCATATTAGTGGTTGTTATAATTATAGTCGTGGTTGTTATATTCATGGTCGTGCTTGTTGTATTCATGGTCGTGGTTGTTATAATCATGGTCGTGGTTGCTATATTCATGGTTGTAATTACTATAATCATGGTCGTGATTGTTATAATCATGGTCGTGCTTGTTATATTCATGGTCGTGGTTGTTATAATCATGTACGTGGTTGTTATAATCATGGTCGTGGTTGTTGTAATCATGGTCGTGGTTATTATAATCAGTGTCGTGGTTGTTATAATCATGGTCGTGGTTGTTATAATCATGGTCGTGGTTATTATAATCAGTGTCGTGGTTGTTGTAATCATAGTCATGGTTGTTATAATCATGGTCGTGGTTGTTATAATAATTTTCGTGCTTGTTATATTCATGGTCGTGCTTGTTATAATCAGAGTCGGGGTTTTTATAATGATGGTCGTGGTTGTTATAATCATAGTCGTGGCTGTTGTAATCATGGTCGTGGTTGTTATAATCATGGTCGTGGTTGTTATAATCATGGTCGTGGTTATTATAATCATATTCGTGGTTGTTATAATCATGGTCGTGGCATTTATAATCATGGTCGTGGTTGTTGTAATCATGGTCGTGGTTGATATATTCATGGTCATGCTTGTTTTAATCATAGTTGTGGATGTTATAATCATGGTCGTGGTTGATGTAACTATGGTCGTGGTTGTTATATTCATGGTCGTGCTTGTTTTAATCATAGTTGTGGTTGTTTTAATCATGGTCGTGGTTGTTATAATCATATATGTGGTTGTTATAATCAAGTTTTTGGCTATTATAATCATGGTCGTGGTTTGTTATAATCATGGTTGTGGTTGTTATAATCATGGTTGTGGTTGTTATAATCATGTTCGTGGTTGTTATGATCATAGTCGTGGTCGTTATAATGATGGTCGTGCTTGTTATTATCATAGTCGTGGTTGCTATAATCATATTCGTGGTTGTTACACTCAAGGTCTTGGCTATTATAATCATAGTCGTGGTTGTTATAATCATGGTCGTGGTTGTTATAATCATGGTTGTGGTTGTTATAATCATCGTCGTGGTTATTACAATCATAGTCGTGGTTGTTATAATTGATGGTCGTGGTTGCTATAATCATATTCGTGGTTGCTATAATCATATTCGTGGTTATTATAATCATGGGCATGGTTGTTATAATCATGGTCGTGGTTGTTATAATCATGGTTGTGGTTATAATCATGGTGGTGGTTGTTATAATCATGGTCGTGGTATTTATAATCATGGTTGTGGTTGTTATAATCATGGTCATTAGTTGCTATAATCATGGTCGTGGTTATTTATAATCATAGTCGTGGTTATTATAATCATATTCGTGGTTGTTATAGTATGGTCGTGGCTGTTATAATCATGGACGTGGTTATTTATAATCATGGTCATGGTTGTTGTAATCATGGTCATGTGGATTTATTGCTATTCATGGATTAGTAGCTTTGTTTTTGTCATAGTTTGTGGATATTTATAGTCATGGTCGTGGTTGTTGTAATCATGGTGCGTGGTTGTTCTTCAAGGAAGTGGTCTTATATTATTCATGGTTGTGGTTATTTTAATCATAGTGCATTGGATTTGTTATAATCATATATGTAGTTGTTGTAATCAAGGTCTTGTATTTATAATCGTGGTCGTGGTTGTTTTAATCATGGTCGTGGTTGTTATAATCATATATGTAGTTGTTATAATCAAGGTCTTGGCTGTTATAATCGTGGTCGTGGTTGTTATAATCATGGTCGTGGTTGTTATAATCATATTCGTGGTTGCTATAATCATATTCGTGGTTGTTATAATCATGGGCATGGTTGTTATAATCATGGTCGTTGTTGTTATAATCATGGTTGTGGTTGTTATAATCATGGTGGTGGTTGTTATAATCATGGTCGTGGTTGTTATAATCATGGTTGTGGTTGTTATAATCATGGTCGTGGTTGTTATAATCATGGTCGTAGTTGTTATAATCATAGTCGTGGTTGTTATAATCATGGTCGTGGTTGTTATAATCATGGTCGTAGTTGTTATAATCATAGTCTTGGTTGTTATAATCATGGTTGTGGTTGTTATAATCATGGTCGTGGTTGTTAAAATCATAGTCGTGGTTGTTAAAATCATGGTCGTGGTTGTTATAATCATGGTCGTGATTGTTATAATCATGGTCGTGGTTGTTATAATCAAGGACATGGTTGTTATAATCATAGCCTGGTTGTTATAATCATTGCCGTGGTTGTTATATTCATGGTCGTGCTTGTTTTAATCATAATTGTGGAAGTTATAATTATGGTTGTGGTTTTTGTAATCATAATCGTGGTTGTCATAATCATGGTCATAATCATAATTGTGGAAGTTATAATTATGGTTGTGGTTTTTGTAATCATATTCGTGATTTGTAATAATCATGGGCATAGTTGTTATAATCATGGTCGTGGTTATTATAATCATGGTTGTGGTTATTATAATCGTAGTTTTGTGGTTGTTATAATCATGGTCGTGGTTGTTATAATCATGGTCGTGCTTGTTATATTCATGGTCGTGTTTGTTATAATCACGGTCATGGTTGATATAATCATAGTCGTTGTTGTTAAAATGATGGTCGTGGTTGTTATAATCATATTCGTGGTTATTATAATCATGTTCGTGGCTGTTATAATCATACCTGTGGTTGTTATAATCATGGTCGTGGTTGTTATAATCATGGTCGTGGTAGTTATAATCATGGTCGCGGTTGTTATAATCATGGTTGTGGTTGTTATAATCATGGTCATGGTTGTTATAATCATGGTCGTAGTTGTTGTAATCATAGTCGTGCTTGTTATAATCATAGTCGTGGTTGTTATAATGAAGGTCGTGGTTGTTATAATCATGGTCGTGGTTGTTATAATTATGGTCGTTGTTGTTATAATCATGGTTGTGGTTGTTATAATCATGGTCGTGGTTGTTATAATCATGATCGTCGTTGTTGTAATCATAGTCGTGCTTGTTATAATCATAGTCGTGGTTGTTATATTCATGGTCGTGCTTGTTATATTCATGGTCGTGCTTGTTATAATCATAGTCGTCCTTGTTGTAATCACGGTCGTGGTTGATATAATCATAGTCGTTGTTGTTATAATCATGGTCGTGGTTGTTATAATCATGGTCGTGGTTGTTATAATCATGGTCATGGTTGTTATAATCATGGTCGGGGTTGTTATAATCATCGCCGTGGTTATTTATAATCATAGTCGTGGTGGTTATAATCATGGTCGTGGTTGTTATAAACATAGTCATGGTTGTTATAATCATAGTCGTGCTTGTTATAATCATAGTCGTGGTTGTTATAATGAAGGTCGTGATTGTTATAATCATGGTCGTGGTTGTTATAATCATGGTCGTGATTGTTATAATCATGGTTGTGGTTGTTGTAATCATGGTCGTGGTTGTTATAATCATAGTCGTGGTTGCTATAATCATGGTTGTGGTTGTTGTAATCATAGTCGTGTTTGTTATAATTATGGTCGTGGTTGTTATAATCATTTTTGTGCTTGTTATATTCATGGTCGTGCTTGTTATAATCAGAGTCGTGGTTGTTATAATGATGGTCTTGGTTGTTATAATCATAGTCGTGGCTGTTATAATCACGTTCGTGGTTGTTATAATCATGGTCGTGGTTGTTATAATCATGGTCGTGGTTATGATAATCATATTCGTGGTTGTTATAATCATGGTCGTGGAAGTTATAATCATGGACGTGGTTGTTATAATCATGGTCGTGGTTGTTGTTATCATGGTCGTGGTTGTTATATTAATGGTCGTGCTTGTTTTAATCATAGTTGTGGATGTTATAATTGTTGTCGTGGTTGTTGTAATCATGGTCGTTGTTGCTATAATCATATTCGTGGTTGTTATAATCATGGGCATGGTTGTTATAATCATGGTCGTGGTTATTATAATCATGGTTGTGGTTTTTATAATCATGGGCGTGGTTGTTATAATCATGGTCGTGGTTGTTATAATCATGGTTGTGGTTATTATAATCATGGTCGTGGTTAATATTATAATGCATGGATTGTAGTTGTTATAATCATGGGCGTGGTTGTTATAATCATGGTCGTGGTTGTTATAATCATGGTTTGTGGTTATTATAATCATGGTCGTGGTTGTTATAATCATAGTCGTCGTTGTTATAATCATGGTCGTGGTTATTTGCTGTCATAGTCGGTTGTTATAGCCATAGTCGTGGACTGTTATAATCATTGTTGTGGTTGTTATATTCTTGGGCAATGGTTATTTATAATCATATTCGTGGTTATTATAAACATAGTGCGTGTATTATAATCATACCCGTGATTATTATAATCATGGTCGTGGTTGTTATAATCATGGTCGTGGTTGTTATAATCATAGTCTGTGGTTTATTATATTCATGAGAATTGGTGCATATTATATAATCATGGTCGTGCTTATTTATAATCACGGTCGCGGTTGACATAATCTGGTCATTGTTATTTATAATCATGGTCGTGGTTGTTATAATCATGGTCGTGGTTGTTATAATCATGGTCATGGTTGTTATAATCATGGTCGTGGTTGTTATAATCATGGTCGTTGTTGTTATAATCATAGTCTTGGTGGTTGTAATCATGGTCGTGGTGGGTATAATCATAGTCGTGGTTGTTATAATCATAGTCGTGCTTGTTATAATCATAGTCGTGGTTGTTATAATGATGGTCGTGGTTGTTATGATCTGAGTCGTGGCTGTTATAATCATGGTCGTGGTTGCTATAATCATTGTCGTGGTTGTTATAATCATGGTCATGGTTGTTATAATCATGGTCTTGGTTGTTATAATCATGGTCGTGGTTATTATAACCATAGTCGTGGTTGTTATAATCATGGTCGTGGTTGTTAAAATCATAGTCGTGGTTGGTTTAATCATTGTCGTGGTTGTTATAATCATGGTCGTGGTTGTTATAATCATCGCCTTGGTTGTTATAATCATGGTTTTGGTTGTTATAATCATAGTCGTGCTTGTTATAATCACAGTCGTGGTTGTTATAATGATGGTTCTGCTTGTTATTATCATAGTCGTTGCTGTTATAATCATGGTCGTGGTTGTTTTAATCATGGTCGTGGTTGTTATAATCATGGTCGTGGTTGTTATAATCATGGTCATGGTAGTTATAATCATGGTCGTGGTTGTTATAATCATGGTCGTGGTTATTTATAATCATAGTCATTAGTTGTAATCATGGTCGTGGATATAATCATAGTCGTGGTTGTTATAATCATAGTCGTGTTGTTATAATCATAGTGGTTGTTATAATGATGGTCGTGGTTCTATGATCATAGTCGTGGTTGTTATAATCATGGTCGTGGTTATTATAATCATGGTCGTGGTTGTTATAATCATCGTCTTGGTTGTTATAATCATGGTTGTGGTTGTTATAATCATAGTCGTGCTTGTTATAATCATAGTCGTGGTTGTTATAATGATGGTTGTGCTTGTTATTATCATAGTCGTTGCTGTTATAATCATGGTCATGGTTGTTTTAATCATGGTCGTGGTTGTTATAATCATGGTCGTGGTTGTTATAATCATGGTCATGGTAGTTATAATCATGGTCGTGGTTGTTATAATCATGGTCGTGGTTGTTATAATCATAGTCGTGGTGGTTGTAATCATGGTCGTGGTTGTTATAATCATAGTCGTGGTTGTTATAATCATGGTCGTAATTTCTATAATCATTGTCGTGGTTGTTATAATTATGGTCATGTTTGTTATAATCATGGTCTTGGTTGTTATAATCATGGTCGTGGTTATTATAACCATAGTCGTGGTTGTTATAATCATGGTCGTGGTTGCTATAATCATATTCGTGGTTGTTATAATCATGGGCATGGTTTGTTATAATCATGGTCGTGGTTATTATAATCATGGTTGTGGTTGTTATAATCATGGTCGTGGTTGTTATAATCATGGTCGTGGTTGTTATAATCATGGTCGTGCTTGTTATATTCATGGTCGTGTTTGTTATAATCACGGTCGTGGTTGATATAATCATAGTCGTTGTTGTTAAAATGAAGGTCGTGGTTGTTATAATCATATTCGTGGTTGTTATAATCATGGTCGTGGCTGTTATAATCATACCTGTGGTTGTTATAATCATGGTCGTGGTTGTTATAATCATGGTCGTGGAAGTTATAATCATGGTCGTGGTTGTTATAATCATGGTTGTGGTTGTTATAATCATGGTCATGGTTGTTATAATCATCGTCGTAGTTGTTATAATCATAGTCGTGGTTTTTTAATCATGGTGGTGGTTGTTATAATCATGGTCGTGGTTGTTTTTACTCATGGTCTTGGTTGTAATAATCATGGTCGTGGTTGTTATAATCTTAGTCGTGGTTGTTATAATGATGGTTGTGCTTGTTATTATCATAGTCGTGGCTATTATAATCATGGTCGTGGTTTTTTTAATCATTGTCGTGGTTGTTATAATCATGGTCGTGGTTATTATAGCCATAGTCGTGGTTGTTATAATCATGGTCGTGGTTGTTCTAATCATGGACGTGGTTGTTATAATCATAGTCGTGGTTGTTATACTCATGGTCTTGGTTGTAATAATCATGGTCGTGGTTGTTATAATCATGGTTGTGCTTGTTATTATCATAGTCGTGGCTGTTATAATCATGAACGTGGTTGTTATAATCATATTCGTGGTTGTTATAATCATAGTCGTGGTTGTTATAATCATAGTCGTCGTTGTTATATTCATGGTCGTGCTTGTTACATTCATGGTCGTGCTTGTTATAATCATAGTCGTGGTTGTTATAATGATGGTCGTAGTTGTTATAATCATACTCGTGGCTGTTATAATGATGGTCGTGGTTGTTTTAATCATATTCATGGTTGTTATAAACATGATCGTGGCTGTTATAATCATACCCGTGGTTGTTATAATCTTGGTCGTGGTTGTTATAATCATAGCTGTGGTTGTTATAATCATGGTCGTGGTTGTTATAATCATACCTGTGGTTGTTATAATCATGGTCGTGGTTGTTATAATCATGATCGTGGTTGTTATACTCATGGTCGTGGTTGTTATAATCATGGTCGTGGTTGTTATATTCATGGTCGTGCTTAGTATATTCATGGTCGTGCTTGTTATAATCATTGTCGTGGATGTTATAATCACCGTCGTGGTTGATAAATCATAGTCGTTGTTGTTAAAATGAAGGTCGTGGTTGTTATAGTCATATTCGTGGTTGTTATAATCATGGTCGTGGCTGTTATAATCATACCTGTGGTTGTTATAATCATGGTCGTGGTTGTTATAATCATGGTCGTGGTAGTTATAATCATGGTCGCGGTTATTATAATCATGGTTGTGGTTGTTATAATCATGGTCATGGTTGTTATAATCATTGTCGTAGTTGTTATAATCATAGTCGTGGTTTTTTAATCATGGTGGTGGTTGTTATAATCATGGTCGTGGTTGTTATAATCATGGTCGTTGTTGTTATAATCATGGTTGTGGTTGTTATTATCATGGTCGTGGTTGTTATAATCATAGTCGTGGTTGTTATAATCATAGTCGTCGTTGTTGTAATCATAGTCGTGCTTGTTATAATCATATTCGTGGTTGTTATAATGATGGTCGTGGTTGTTATAATCATTGTTGTGGTTGTTATATTCATAGTCGTGGTGGTTATAATCATACCTGTGGTTGTTATATTCATGGTCGTGCTTGTTATATTCATGGTCGTGCTTGTTATAATCACGGTCGTGGTTGTTATAATGATGGTTGTGCTTGTTATTATCATAGTCGTTGCTGTTATAATCATGGTCGTGGTTGTTTTAATCATGGTCGTGGTTGTTATAATCATGGTCGTGGTTGATATAATCATGGTCATGGTAGTTATAATCATGGTCGTGGTTGTTATAATCATGGTCGTGGTTGTTATAATCATAGTCGTGTTGGTTGTAATCATGGTCGTGGTTGTTATAATCATAGTCGTGGTTGTTATAATCATAGTCGTGCTTGTTATAATCATAGTCGTGGTTGTTATAATGATGGTCGTGGTTCTTATGATCTTAGTCGTGGCTGTTATAATCATGGTCGTAAATTCTATAATCATTGTCGTGGTTGTTATAATCATGGTCATGGTTGTTATAATCATGGTCTTGGTTGTTATAATCATGGTCGTGGTTATTATAACCATAGTCGTGGTTGTTATAATCATGGTCGTGTTTGTTAAAATCATAGTCGTGGTTGTTTTAATCATTGTCGTGGTTGTTATAATTATGGTCGTGGTTGTTATAATCATAGTCGTGCTTGTTATAATCATAGTCGTGGTTGTTATAATGATGGTTGTGCTTGTTATTATCATAGTCGTGGCTGTTATAATCATGGTCGTGGTTGTTTTAATCATTGTCGTGGTTGTTATAATCATGGTCGTGGTTATTATAGCCATAGTCGTGGTTGTTATAATCATGGTCGTGGTTGTTCTAATCATGGACGTGGTTGTTATAATCATAGTCGTGGATGTTATACTCATGGTCTTGGTTGTAATAATCATGGTCGTGGTTGTTATAATCTTAGTCGTGGTTGTTATAATGATGGTTGTGCTTGTTATTATCATAGTCGTGGCTATTATAATCATGGTCGTGCTTTTTTTAATCATTGTCGTGGTTGTTATAATCATGGTCGTGGTTATTATAGCCATAGTCGTGGTTGTTATAATCATGGTCGTGGTTGTTCTAATCATGGACGTGGTTGTTATAATCATAGTCGTGGTTGTTATACTCATGGTCTTGGTTGTAATAATCATGGTCGTGGTTGTTATAATCATGGTTGTGCTTGTTATTATCATAGTCGTGGCTGTTATAATCATGAACGTGGTTGTTATAATCATATTCGTGGTTGTTATAATCATAGTCGTGGTTGTTATAATCATAGTCGTCGTTGTTATATTCATGGTCGTGCTTGTTACATTCATGGTCGTGCTTGTTATAATCATAGTCGTGGTTGTTATAATGATGGTCGTGGTTGTTATAATCATACTTGTGGCTGTTATAATGATGGTCGTGGTTGTTATAATCATTGTCGTGGTTGTTATATTCATAGTCGTGGTTGTTATAATCATATTCATGGTTGTTATAAACATGATCGTGGCTGTTATAATCATACCCGTGGTTGTTATAATCTTGGTCGTGGTTGTTATAATCATAGCTGTGGTTGTTATAATCATGGTCATGGTTGTTATAATCATACCTGTGGTTGTTACAATCATGGTCGTGGTTATTATAATCATGATCGTGGTTGTTATACTCATGGTCGTGGTTGTTATAATCATGGTCGTGGTTGTTATATTCATGGTCGTGCTTAGTATATTCATGGTCGTGCTTGTTATAATCATTGTCGTGGATGTTATAATCACCGTCGTGGTTGATATAATCATAGTCGTTGTTGTTAAAATGATGGTCGTGGTTGTTACAATCATATTCGTGGTTGTTATAATCATGGTCGTGGCTGTTATAATCATACATGTGGTTGTTATAATCATGGTCGTGGTTGTTATAATCATGGTCGTGGTAGTTATAATCATGGTCACAGTTGTTATAATCATGGTCGTGGTTGTTATAATCATGGTCATGGCTGTTATAATCATGGTCGTAGTTGGTATAATCATAGTCGTGGTTGTTATAATCATGGTCGTGGTTGTTATAATCATGGTCGTGGTTGTAATAATCATAGTCGTTGTTGTTATAATCATAGTTGTGGTTGTTATAATCATGGTCGTGGGTGTTGTAATCATAGTCGTGGTTGTTATAATCATAGTCGTGGTTGTTATATTCATAGTCGTGGTGGTTATAATCATGGTCGTGGTTGATATAATCATACTCGTGGTTGTTATAATCATGGTCGTGCTTGTTAAATCATAGTCGTGGTTGTTATAATGATGGTCGTGGTTGTTATAGTCATTGTTGTGGTTGTTATATTCATAGTCGTGGTTGTTATAATCATACCTGTGGTTGTTATATTCATGGTCGTGCTTGTTATAATCATAGTCGTCCTTGTTATAATCACGGTCGTGGTTGATATAATCATAGTCGTTGTTGTTATAATCATGGTCGTGGTTATTATAATCATGGTCGTGGTTGTTATAATCATGGTCATGGTTGTAATAATCATGGTCGTGGTTGTTATAATCATGGTCGTGGTTGTTATAATCATAGTCGTGGTGGTTATAATCATGGTCGTGGTTGTTATAATCATAGTCGTGGTTGTTATAATCATATTCGTGGTTGTTATAATCATAGTTGTGGCTGTTATAATCATGGTCGTGGTGGTTATAATCATGGTCGTGGTTGTTATAATCATAGTCGTGGTGGTTATAATCATGGTCGTGGTTGTTATAATCATAGTCGTGGTTGTTATAATCATATTCGTGCTTGTTATAATCATAGTCGTGGTTGTTATAATTATAGTTGTGGCTGTTATAATCATGGTCGTGGTTGTTATATTCATTGTCTTGGTTGTTATAATCATGGTCGTGTTTGTTATAATCATATTCGTGGTTGTTTTAATCATTGTCGTGGTTGTTATAATCATGGTCGTGGTTGTTATAATCATGGTCTTCGTTGTTATAATCATGGTCGTAGTTGTTATAATCATAGTCGTGGTTCTTATAATCATGGTGGTGGTTGTTATAATTATATTCGTGTTTGTTATATTCATGGTCGTGCTTGTTATAATCATAGTCGGTGTTGTTATAATGATGGTCGTGCTTATTATAATCAGAGTCGTGGCTGTTATAATCATGGTCGTGGTTGTTATAATCATTGTCGTGGTTGTTATAATCATGGTCGTGATTGTTATAATCATGGTCTTGGTTGTTATAATCATGGTCGTTATAATCATGGTCGTAGTTGTTATAATCATATTCAAGTTGTTATAATCATGGTCGTGGTTGTTATAATCATGGTCGTGGTTGTTATAATCATGGTCATGGTTGTCATGTTATCAATCATGGTCGTGGTTGTTATAATCATGGTCGTGGTTGTTATAATCATGGTCGTGGTTGTTATAATCATGGTCTTCGTTGTTATAATCATGGTCGTAGTTGTTATAATCATAGTCGTGGTTCTTATAATCATGGTGGTGGTTGTTATAATTATATTCGTGTTTGTTATATTCATGGTCGTGCTTTTTATAATCATAGTCGGTGTTGTTATAATGATGGTCGTGCTTATTATAATCAGAGTCGTGGCTGTTATAATCATGGTCGTGGTTGTTATAATCATTGTCGTGGTTGTTATAATCATGGTCGTGATTGTTATAATCATGGTCTTGGTTGTTATAATCATGGTCGTGGTTATTATAATGATATTCGTGGTTGTTGTAATCACGGTCGTGGTTGATATAATCATAGTCGTTGTTGTTATAATCATGGTCGTGGTTGTTATAATCATGGTCGTGGTTATTTATAATCATGGTCATGGTTGTTATAATCATATTCGTGGTTGTTTTAATCATTGTCGTGGTTGTTATAATCATGGTCGTGGTTGTTATAATCATGGTCTTCGTTGTTATAATCATGGTCGTAGTTGTTATAATCATAGTCGTGGTTCTTATAATCATGGTGGTGGTTGTTATAATTATATTCGTGTTTGTTATATTCATGGTCGTGCTTGTTATAATCATAGTCGCTGTTGTTATAATGATGGTCGTGCTTATTATAATCAGAGTCGTGGCTGTTATAATCATGGTCGTGGTTGTTATAATCATTGTCGTGGTTGTTATAATCATGGTCGTGATTGTTATAATCATGGTCTTGGTTGTTATAATCATGGTCTTGGTTATTATAATCATATTCGTGGTTGTTGTAATCACGGTCGTGGTTGATATAATCATAGTCGTTGTTGTTATAATCATGGTCGTGGTTGTTATAATCATGGTCGTGGTTGTTATAATAATGGTCATGGTTGTTATAATCATGGTCGTGGTGGTTATAATCATGGTCGTGGTTGATATAATCATACGCGTGGTTGTTATAATCATGGTCGTGCTTGTTAAATCATAGTCGTGGTTGTTATAATGATGGTCGTGGTTGTTATAATCATTGTTGTGGTTGTTATATTCATAGTCGTGGTTGTTATAATCATACCTGTGGTTGTTATATTCATGGTCGTGCTTGTTATAATCATAGTCGTCCTTGTTATAATCACGGTGGTGGTTGATATAATCATAGTCGTTGTTGTTATAATCATGGTCGTGGTTATTATAATCATGGTCGTGGTTGTTATAATCATGGTCATGGTTGTAATAATCATGGTCGTGGTTGTTATAATCATGGTCGTGGTTGTTATATTCAGTCATGATTGTTATGATCATAGTAGTGGTTGTTATAATTATGGTCGTGGTTGTTATATTCATGGTCGTGCTTGTTTTAATCATAATTGTGGAAGTTATAATTATGGTTGTGGTTTTTGTAATCATAATCGTGGTTGTCATAATCATAGTCATGGTTATGATCATAGTCGAGGTTGTTATAATCATGGTCGTGGTTGTTATAATCATATTCGTGGTTGTTATAATCATTGTCGTGGTTGTTATAATCATGGTCGTGATTGTTATAATCATGGTCTTGGTTGTTATAATCATGGTCGTGGTTATTATAATCATATTCGTGGTTGTTGTAATCACGGTCGTGGTTGATATAATCATAGTCGTTGTTGTTATAATCATGGTCGTGGTTGTTATAATCATGGTCGTGGTTGCTATAATCATGGTCATGGTTGTTATAATCATGGTCGTGGTTGTTATAATCATGGTCTTGGTTGTTATAATCATGGTCGTGGTTGTTATAATCATGGTCTTCGTTGTTATAATCATGGTCGTAGTTTTTATAATCATAGTCGTGGTTCTTATAATCATGGTGGTGGTTGTTATAATTATATTCTTGTTTGTTATATTCATGGTCGTGCTTTTTATAATCATAGTCGGTGTTGTTATAATGATGGTCGTGCTTATTATAATCAGAGTCGTGGCTGTTATAATCATGGTCGTGGTTGTTATAATCATTGTCGTGGTTGTTATAATCATGGTCGTGGTTATTATAATCATATTCGTGGTTGTTGTAATCACGGTCGTGGTTGATATAATCATAGTCGTTGTTGTTATAATCATGATCGTGGTTGTTATAATCATGGTCGTGGTTGTTATAATCATGGTCATGGTTGTTATAATCATATTCGTGGTTGTTTTAATCATTGTCGTGGTTGTTATAATCATGGTCGTGGTTGTTATAATCATGGTCTTCGTTGTTATAATCATGGTCGTAGTTGTTATAATCATAGTCGTGGTTCTTATAATCATGGTGGTGGTTGTTATAATTATATTCGTGTTTGTTATATTCATGGTCGTGCTTGTTATAATCATAGTCGCTGTTGTTATAATGATGGTCGTGCTTATTATAATCAGAGTCGTGGCTGTTATAATCATGGTCGTGGTTGTTATAATCATTGTCGTGGTTGTTATAATCATGGTCGTGATTGTTATAATCATGGTCTTGGTTGTTATAATCATGGTCTTGGTTATTATAATCATATTCGTGGTTGTTGTAATCACGGTCGTGGTTGATATAATCATAGTCGTTGTTGTTATAATCATGGTCGTGGTTGTTATAATCATGGTCGTGGTTGTTATAATAATGGTCATGGTTGTTATAATCATGGTCGTGGTGGTTATAATCATGGTCGTGGTTGATATAATCATACGCGTGGTTGTTATAATCATGGTCGTGCTTGTTAAATCATAGTCGTGGTTGTTATAATGATGGTCGTGGTTGTTATAATCATTGTTGTGGTTGTTATATTCATAGTCGTGGTTGTTATAATCATACCTGTGGTTGTTATATTCATGGTCGTGCTTGTTATAATCATAGTCGTCCTTGTTATAATCACGGTCGTGGTTGATATAATCATAGTCGTTGTTGTTATAATCATGGTCGTGGTTATTATAATCATGGTCGTGGTTGTTATAATCATGGTCATGGTTGTAATAATCATGGTCGTGGTTGTTATAATCATGGTCGTGGTTGTTATAATCATAGTCGTGGTGGTTATAATCATGGTCGTGGTTGTTATAATCATAGTCGTGGTTGTTATAATCATATTCGTGGTTGTTATAATCATAGTTGTGGCTGTTATAATCATGGTCGTGGTGGTTATAATCATGGTCGTGGTTGTTATAATCATAGTCGTGGTGGTTATAATCATGGTCGTGGTTGTTATAATCATAGTCGTGGTTGTTATAATCATATTCGTGCTTGTTATAATCATAGTCGTGGTTGTTATAATTATAGTTGTGGCTGTTATAATCATGGTCGTGGTTGTTATATTCATTGTCGTGGTTGATATAATCATGGTCGTGTTTGTTATAATCATATTCGTGGTTGTCTTAATCATTGTCGTGGTTGTTATAATCATGGTCGTGGTTGTTATAATCATGGTCGTGCTTGTTATAATCATAGTCGGTGTTGTTATAATGATGGTCGTGCTTATTATAATCAGAGTCGTGGCTGTTATAATCATGGTCGTGGTTGTTATAATCATTGTCGTGGTTGTTATAATCATGGTCGTGATTGCTATAATCATGGTCTTGGTTGTTATAATCATGGTCGTGGTTATTATAATCATATTCGTGGTTGTTGTAATCACGGTGGTTGATATAATCATAGTCGTCGTTGGGTTGTTATAATCATGGTCGTGGTTGTTATAATCATGGTCATGGTTGTTATAATCATGGTCGTGGTTGTTATAATCATGGTCGTGGTTGTTATAATCATGGTCGTGGTTGTTATAATCATATTCGTGGTTGTTATAATCATGGTCGTGGCAGTTATAATCATACCCGTGGTTGTTATAATCATGGTTGTGGTTGTTATAATCATGGTCATGGTTATTATAATCATGGTCGTGCTTGTTATAATCATGGTCTTGGTTGTTATAAACATATTCTTGTTTGTTATATTCATGATCGTGCTTGTTATAATCATAGTCGGTGTTGTTATATTGATGGTCGTGCTTATTTTAATCAGAGTCGTGGCTGTTATAATCATGGTCGTGGTTGTTATAATCATGGTTGTGGTTGTTATAATCATATTCGTGCTTGTTATATTCATGGTCGTGCTTGTTATAATCATAGTCGTGGTTGTTATAATGAAGGTCATGCTTGTTATTATCATAGTCGTGGTTGTTATAATCATGGTCGTGATTGTTTTAATCATTGTCGTGGTTGTTATAATCATGGTCGTGGTTGTTATAATCATGGTCTTCGTTGTTATAATCATGGCCATAGATGTTATAATCATAGTCGTGGTTCTTATAATCATGGTCGTGGTTGTTATAATGATATTCGTGTTTGTTATATTCATGGTTGTGCTTGTTATAATCATAGTCGGTGTTGTTATAATGATGGTCGTGCTTATTATAATCAGAGTCGTGGCTGTTATAATCATGGTCGTGGTTGTTATAATCATTGTCGTGGTTGTTATAATCATGGTCGTGATTGTTATAATCATGGTCTTGGTTGTTATAATCATGGTCGTGGTTATTATAATCATATTCGTGTTTGTTATATTCATGGTCGTGCTTGTTATAATCATGGTCGTGGTTGATATAATCATAGACGTTGTTGCTGTAATCATGGTCGTTTTTGTTATAATCATAGACGTGATTGTTATAATCATGGTCTTGGTTGTTATAATCATGGTCGTGGTTATTATAATCATAGTCGTGGTTGTTGTAATCATGGTCGTGGTTGTTATAATCATGGTCGTGGTTGCTATAATCATGGTCGTGATTGTTATAATCATAGTCGTGGTTGTTATAATGATGGTCGTGCTTGTTAGTATCATAGTCGAGGTTGTTATAATCATGGTCGTGGTTGTTATAATCATGGTCAAAATTGTTATAATCATGGTCGTGGTTGTTATAATCATGGTCGTGGTTGCTATAATCATGGTCGTGATTGTTATAATCATGGTTGTGCTTGTTATATTCATGGTCGTGATTGATATAATCATAGACGTGGTTGCTGTAATCATGGTCGTTTTTGTTATAATCATAGTCGTGATTGTTATAATCATGGTCTTGGTTGTTATAATCATGGTCGTGGTTATTATAATCATAGTCGTGGTTGTTGTAATCATGGTCGTGGTAGTTATAATCGTATTCGTGTTTGTTATATTCATGGTCGTGCTTGTTATATTCATGGTCGTGTTTGTTATAATCATGGACGTGGTTGTTATAATCATAGTCGTGGTTGTTATAATCATGGTCGTGGTTGTTATAATCATGGTCGTGGCTGTTATAATCATGGTCGTGGTTGTTATAATCATGGTCGTGGTTGCTATAATCATGGTCGTGATTGTTATAATCATGATCGTGCTTGTTATATTCATGGTCGTGGTTGTTATAATCATAGACCTGGTTGCTATAATCATGGTCGTTTTTGTGATAATCATAGTCGTGATTGTTATAATCATGATTGGGGTTGTTATAATCATAGTCGTGATTGTTATAATCATAGTCGTGGTTGTTAAAATTATGGTCATGGTTGTTATATTCATGGTCGTGCTTGCTTTAATCATAATTGTGGATGTTATAATTATGGTTGTTGTTTTTATAATCATGATCATGGTTGTCATAATCATAGTCATGTTTATGATCATAGTCGTGGTTGTTATAATCATGGTCGTGGTTGTTATATTCATGGTCGTGCTTGTTATAATCATAGTCGTGGTTGTTATAATGATGGTCGTGCTTGTTATTATCATAGTAGTGGCTGTTATAATCATGGTCGTGGTTGTTTTAATCATTGTCGTGGTTGTTAAAATCATGGTCGTGGTTGTTATAATCTTGGTCTTGGTTGTTATAATCATGGTCGTAGTTGTTATAATCATAGTCGTGGTTGTTATAATCATGGTGGTGGTTGTTATAATCATGGTCGTGGTTGTTATAATCATAGGCTTGGTTGTTATAATCATGGTTGAGGTTGTTATAATCATGGTCGTGGATGTTATAATCATAGTCATGGTTGTTATAATCATGGTCGTGGTTGTTATAATCATGGTCGTGATTGTTATAAACATGGTGGTGGTTGTTATATTGATGGTCGTGCTTATTTTAATCAGAGTCGTGGCTGTTATAATCATGGTCGTGGTTGTTATAATCATGGTTGTGGTTGTTATAATCATAGTCGTGGTTGTTATAATTATGGTCGTGGTTGTTATAATCATATTCGTGGTTGTTATAACCACGGTCGTGGTTGTTAAAATCATAGTCGTGGTTGTTATAAACATGGTCGTGTTTGTTATAATCATAGTAGTGGTTGTTATAATTATAGTCGTGGTTGTTATATTCATGGTCGTGATTGTCAAAATTATAGTTGTGGTTGTTATAATCATGATCGTGTTTGTTATAATCATAGTAGTGGTTGTTATAATTATAGTCGTGGTTGTTATATTCATGGTCGTGCTTGTTGTATTCATGGTCGTGCTAGTTATAATCATACTCGTGGTTGTTGTAATCACGGTCATGGTTGATATAATCATAGTCGTTGTTGTTATGATCATGGTCGTGGTTGTTATAATCATGGACGTAGTTGTTATAATTATAGTCGTGGTTGCTATAATCATGGTCGTGGTTGTTATAATCATGGTCGTGGTTGCTATAATCATGGTCGTGATTGTTATAATAATGGTCGTGCTTGTTATATTCATGGTCGTGGTTGTTATAATCATAGGCGTGGTTGCTATAATCATGGTCGTTTTTCTTATAATCATAGTCGTGATTGCTATAATCATGATTAGGGTTGTTATAATCATAGTCATGATTTTTATAATCATTGTCGTGGTTTTTATAATTATGGTCATGGTTGTTATATTCATGGTCGTGCTTGTTTTAATCATAATTGTGGATGTTATAATTATGGTTGTGGTTTTTATAATCATGATCGTGGTTGTCATAATCATAGTCATGGTTATGATCATAGTCGAGGTTGTTATAATCATGGTCGTGGTTGTTATAATCAGGGTCGTGGTTGTTATATTCATGGTCGTGGTTGATCTAATCATGAACGTGGTTGTTATAATCATAGTCGTGGTTGTTATAATCATGGTCGTGGTTGTTGTAATCACAGTCGTGGTTGTTATATTCATAGTCGTGGTTGTTATATTCATGATCGTGCTTGATATATTCATGGTCATGCTTGTTATAATCATAGTCGTGGTGGTTATAATGGTGGTCGTGGCTGTTATAATCATACCCGTGGTTCTTATAATCATGGTCGTGGTTGTTATAATCATGGTCGTGGTTGTTATAATCATAGACGTGGTTGTTATAATCATGATCGTTGTTGTTATAATCACAGTCGTGATTGTTAGAATCGTAGTCGTGGTTGTTATAATTATGGTCGTGGTTGTTATATTCATGGTCGTGCTTGCTTTAATCATAGTTGTGGATGTTATAATTATGGTCGTGGTTTTTATAATCATAGTCGCGAGTGTTATAATCATGGTCGTGGTTGTTATAATCATGGTCTTGGTTGTTATAATCATGGTCGTAGTTGTTATAATCATAGTCGTGGTTATTATAATCATGGTCGTGGTTGTTATAATCATGGTCGTGCTTGTTATAATCACGGACGTGGTTGTTATAATCATAGTCGTGGTTGTTATAAGCATTGCCGTGGTTGTTATAATCATGATCGGGGTTGTTATAATCATAGTCGTGGTTGTTATAATCATATTCGTGGTTGTTATAATCATGGTCGTGGCTGTTATAATCATACTTGTGGTTGTTATAATCATGGTCGTGGTTGTTATAATCATGGTCGTGGAAGTTATAATCATGGTCGCAGTTGTTATAATCATAGTCGTTGTTGTTATAATCATGGTTGTGGTTGTTATAATCATGGTCGTGGATGTTATAATCATAGTCGTGGTTGTTATAATCATGGTCGTGGTTGTTATAATCATGGTCGTGGATGTTATAATCATGATCGTGGTTGTTATAATCATGATCGTGGTTATTATAATCATGGTCGTGGTTGTTATAATCATGGTCGTGGTTGTTATATTCATGGTCGTGCTTGTTGTAAGCATAGTCGTTGTTGTTATAATCATGGTTGTGGTTGTTATAATCATGGTCGTGGATGTTATAATCATAGTCGTGGTTGTTATAATCATGGTCGTGGTTGTTATAACTGATGTTATAATCATGGTCGTGGTTGTTATAATCATGATCGTGGTTATTATAATCATGGTCGTGGTTGTTATAATCATGGTCGTGGTTGTTATATTCATGGTCGTGCTTGTTATATTCATGGTCGTGCTTGTTATAATCATAGTCGTGGTTGTTACAATCACGGTCGTGTTTGATATAATCATAGTCGTTGTTGTTAAAATGATGGTCGTGGTTGTTATAATCATATTCGTGGTTGTTATAATCATGGTCGTGGCTCTTATAATCATACCTGTGTTTGTTATAATCATGGTCATGGTTGTTATAATCATGGTCGTGGTAGTTATAATCATGGTCACGGTTGTTATAATCATGGTCGTGGTTGTTATAATCATGGTCATGGTTGTTATAATCATGGTCGTAGTTGTTATAATCATGGTCGTAGTTTTTATAATCATGATCGTGGTAGTTATAATCATGGTCGCGGTTGTTATAATCATGGTCGTGGTTGTTATAATCATGGTCGTAGTTGTTATAATCATGGTCGTGGTTGTTATATTCATGGTGGTGTTTGTTATAATCATAGTCGTGGTTGTTATAATCACGGTCGTGGTTGATATAATCTTAGTCGTTGCTGTTATAATCATGGTAGTGGTTGCTATAATCATGGTCGTGGTTGTTATAATCATGGTCATAGTTGTTATAATCATAGTCGTGGTAGTTATAATCATGGTCGTGGTTGTTGTAATCATAGTCGTGGTTGTTATAATCATAGTCGTGGTTATTATAATCATAGTCGTGGTTGTTAAAATCATGGTCGTGGTAGTTATAATCATGGTCGTGGTTTTTATATTCATGGTCGTGGTTGTTCTAATCATGGACTTGGTTGTTATAATCATAGTCTTGTTTTTTATAATCATGGTCGTGCTTGTTATAATCATGGTCATGGTTGTTATAATCATGATCGTGGTTGTAATAATCATGGTCGTGGTTGTTATTATCATGGTCGTCGTTGTTATATTCATGGTCGTGCTTGTTATATTCATGGTCGTGCTTGTTATAATCATAGTCGTGGTTGTTAAAATCATAGTCGTGGTTGATATAATCATAGTCGTTGTTGTTAAAATGATGGTCGTGGTTGTTATAATCATAGTTGTGGCTGTTATATTCATACCCGTGGTTGTTATAATCATGGTCGTGGTTGTTATAATCTTGGTCGTTGCTGTTAAAATCATGGTCGTTGTTGTTATATTCATGGTCGTGGTCGTTATAATCATGGTCATGATTGTTATAATCATGGTCGTGGTTGTTGTAATCATTGTCGTGGTTATTATAATCATAGTCGTGGTTGTTATAATCATGGTCGTGATTGTTATAATCATGGTCGTGGTTGTTATATTCATGGTCGTGGTTGTTCTAATCATGGTTGTTATAATCATAGTCGTGGCTGTTATAATCATAGTCGTGGTTGTTATATTCATAGTCGTACTTATTATATTCATGGTCGTGCTTGCTATAATCATAGATCGTTGTTGTTATAATCATGGTCATGGATGTTATAATCATGGTCGTGGTTGTTATAATCATGGTCATGGTTGTTATAATCATGGTCGTGGTTGTTATAAACATGGTCGTGGTTGTTATAATCATGGTCATGGTTGTTATAATCATGGTCGTGGTTGTTATAATCATAGTCGTGGTTGCTATAATCATAGTCGTGGTTGTTATAATCATTGTCGTGGTTTATATATTCATGGTCGTGGTTGTTCTAATCATGGACGTTGTTGTTATAATCATGGTCGTGGTTGTTATAATCATCGTCGTGTTTGCTATAATCATGGTCGTGTTTGTTATAATCATGGTCGTGGTTGTTATATTCATGGTCGTGGTTGTTATAATCATGGTCGTGGTTGTTATAATCATAGTCGTGGTTGTTATAATCATACTCGTGGTTGTTATATTTATGGTCGTACTTCTTATATTCATGGTCGTGCTTGTTATAATCATGGTCGTGGTTGTTATAATCATGATCGTGGTTGTAATAATCATGGTCGTGGTTGTGATTTTCATGGTCGTCGTTGTTATATTCATGGTCCTGCTTGTTATATTCATGGTCGTGCTTGTTATAATCATAGTCGTGGTTGTTAAAATCATAGTCGTGGTTGATATAATCATAGTCGTTGTTGTTAAAATGATGGTCGTGGTTGTTATAATCATAGTTGTGGCTGTTATAATCATACCCGTGGTTGTTATAATCATGGTCGTGGTTGTTATAATCTTGGTCGTTGCTGTTAAAATTATGGTCGTCGTTGTTATATTCATGGTCGTGGTCGTTATAATCATGGTCATGGTTGTTATAATCATGGTCGTGGTTGTTGTAATCCTTGTCGTGGTTATTATAATCATAGTCGTGGTTGTTATAATCATGGTCGTGGTTGTTATATTCATGGTCGTCGTTGTTATATTCATGGTCGTGGTTGTTCTAATCATGGTTGTTATAATCATAGTCGTGGTTGTTATAATCATAGTCGTGGTTGTCATATTCATAGTCGTACTTATTATATTCATGGTCGTGCTTGCTATAATCATAGATCGTTGTTGTTATAATCATGGTCATGGTTGTTATAATCATGGTCGTGGTTGTTATAATCATGGTCATGGTTGTTATAATCATGGTCGTGGTTGTTATAAACATGGTCGTGGTTGTTATAATCATGGTCATGGTTGTTATAATCATGGTCGTGGTTGTTATAATCATAGTCGTGGTTGTTATAATCATAGTCGTGGTTGTTATAATCATGGTCGTGGTTTATATATTCATGGTCGTGGTTGTTCTAATCATGGACGTTGTTGTTATAATCATGGTCGTGGTTGTTATAATCATCGTCGTGGTTGCTATAATCATGGTCGTGTTTGTTATAATCATGGTCGTGGTTTTTATATTCATGGTCGTGGTTGTTATAATCATGGACGTGGTTGTTATAATCATAGTCGTGGTTGTTATAATCATACTCGTGGTTGTTATATTTATGGTCGTACTTCTTATATTCATGGTCGTGCTTGTTATAATCATAGTCGTGGTTGTTATAATCATAGTAGTGGTTGTTAGAATCATAGTCGTGGTTTTTATATTCATGGTCTTGCTTGTTATAATCATAGTCGTTGCTGTTATAATCATGGTCGTGGTTGTTATAATCATGGTCGTGGTTGTTATAATCATGGTCATGGTTGTTATAATCATGGTCGTGATTGTTATAATCATGGTCGTCGTTGTTATAATCACTGTCCTGGTTGTTATAATCATGGTCGTGGTTGTTGTAATCATAGTCGTGGTAATTATATTCAGAGTCATGGTTGTTAAAATCATGGTCGTGGTTGTTATAATCATCGTTGTGGTTATTATAATCATGGTCGTGCTTGTTATATTCATTGTCGTGCTTGATATAATCATAGTCGTGGTTGTTATAATCACGGTCGTGGTTGATATAATCATAGTCGTTGTTGTTAAAATGATGGTCGTGGCTGTTATAATCATAGTCGTGGCAGTTATAATCATACCCGTGGTTGTTATAATCATGGTCGTGGTTGTTATAATCATGGTCGTGGTTGTTTTAATCATGGTCGTTTATGTTATAATCATATTTGTGGTTGTTATAATCATGGTCGTTGTTATTATAATCATAGTCTTGGTTGTCATAATCATGGTCGTGGTTGATATAATCATGGTCGTGGTTGTAATATTCATGGTAGTGGATGTTATAATCAAGGACGTGGTTGTTATAATCATAGACGTGGTAGTTATAATCATTGCCGTGGTTGTTATAATCATGGTCGTGGTTGTTATAATCATTGTAGCGAATGTTATAATCTTAGTCGTGGTTGTATAATTATGGTCGTAGTTGTTATATTCATGGTGGTGCTTGTTTTAATCATAGTTGTGGATGTTATAATTATGGTCGTGGTATTTATAATCATAGTCGTGGTTGTTAAAATGATGGTCGTGGTTGTTATAATCATATTCGTGGTTGTTATAATCATAGTCGTTTTTGTTATAATTATGGTCATGGTTGTTATAATCTTGGTCGTGATTGTTGTAATCATAGTCGTGGTTGTTATAATCATAGTCGTGGTTATTATAATCATAGTCGTGGTTGTTAAAATCATGGTCGTGGGTGCTATAATCATGGTCGTGGTTGTTTTAATCATGGTCGTGGATGTTATAATCATATTTGTGGTTGTTATAATCACGGTCGTGACTATTATAATCATACTCGTGGTTGTTATAATCATGGTCGTGGTTGTTATAATCGTGGTCCTGGTTGTTATATTCATGGTCGTGGTTGTTATAATCATGGACGTGGTTGTTATAATCATAGTCATGGTAGTTATGATCATTGCCATGGTTGTTATAATCATTGTCGTGGTTGTTATAATCATAGTCGTGATTGTTATAATTATGGTCATGGTTGTTATAATCAAGGTCATGGTTGTTATAATCATGGTCGTGGTTGTTATAATCATGGTCGTGGTTGTTATAAACATGGTCGTGGTTGTTATAATCATGGTCGTGGTTGTTATAATCATGGACGTCGTTGTTATAATCATGGTCGTCGTTGTTATATTCATAGCCGTGGTTGTTATAATCATGGACGTGGTTGTTATAATCATGGTCGTGGTTGTTATAGTCATGGTCGTGGTTGTTATATTCATGGTCGTGGTTGTTGTAATCATAGTCGTGGTTGTTATAATCATAGTCGTGGTTATTATAATCATATTCGTGGTTGTTATAATCATGGTCATGGTTGTTATAATCATAGACGTGGTTGATAAAATCAAGGTCGTTGTTGTTATAATCACAGTTGTGATTGTTATAATCGTTGTCGTGGTTCTTAAAATTATGGTCGTGGTTGTTATATTCATGGTCGTGCTTGTTTTAATCATAGTTGTGTATGGTATAATTATGGTCGTGGTTTTTATAATCATAGTTGCGAGTGTTATAATCTTGGTCGTGGTTGTTATAATCATGGTCTTGGTTGTTATAATCATGGTCGTAGTTGTTATAATCATAGTCGTGGTTGTTATAATCATGGTCGTTGTTGTTATAATCATGGTCGTAGTTTTTATAATCATAGTCGTGGTTGTTATAATCATGGTCGTGGTTGCTATAATCATGGTTGTGGTTGTTATAATCATGGTCATGGTTGTTATAATCATAGTCATGGTTGTTATAATCATTATCGTGCTTGTTGTAATCATAATCGGGGTTGTTATAATCATATTAGTGGTTGTTATAATCATGGTCGTGGTTGTTATATTGATGGTCGTGCTTGTTATGTTCATGGTCGTGCTTGTTATAATCATAGTCGTTTTTGTTATAATGATGGTCGTGGTTGTTATAATCATAGTCATGGCTGTTATAATCATGGTCGTGCTTGTTATAATCATGGTCGTGGTTGTTATAATCATGGTCGTGGTTGTTTTAATCATGGTCGTGGATGTTATAATCATATTTGTGGTTTTTATAATCACGGTCGTGGTTATTATAATCATACTCTTGGGTTGTTATAATTTTGGTCGTGGTATTTATAATCATAGTCGTGGTTGTTAAAATGATGGTCGTGGTTGTTATATTCATGGTCGTGCTTGTTTTAATCATAGTTGTGTATGGTATAATTATGGTCGTGGAATTTATAATCATAGTGGTGGTTGTTAAAATAATGGTCGTGGTTGTTATAATCATAGTCGTATCTGTTATAATCATGGTCGTGGTTGTTATAATCAATTTTTTGGGTGTTATAATCATAGTTGTGGTTGTTATAATCATATTCGTGGTTGTTATAAACATGGTCGTGGCTGTTATAATCATACCCGTGTTTGTTATAATCATGGTCGTGGTTGTTATAATCATGGTCGTGGTTGTTATAATCAGGGTCGTGGTTGTTTTAATCATGGTCGTGGATGTTATAATCATATTTGTGGTTTTTATAATCACGATCGTGGTTATTATAATCATACTCTTGGTTGTTATAATCATGGTCGTGGTTGTTTTAATCATGGTCGTGGTTGTTATATTCATAGTCGTGGTTCTTATAATCATGGATGTGGTTGTTATAATCATAGTCGTGGTAGTTATGATCATTGCCGTAGTTGTTATAATCATTGTCGTGGTTGTTATAATCATTGTCGTGGTTGTTATAATTATGGTAGTGGTTGTTGTATTAATGGTCGTGCTTGTTTCAATCATAGTTGTGGATGTTATAATTATGGTCGTGGTTTTTATAATCATGATCGTGGTTTTCATAGTCATAGTCATGGTTATGATCATAGTCGAGGTTGTTATAATCATGGTCGTGGTTGTTATAATCATAGACGTGGTTGTTATAATCAAGGTCGTTGCTTGTTATAATCACAGTTGTGATTATTATAATCGTAGTCGTGGTTGTTAAAATTATGGTCGTGGTTGTTATATTCATGGTCGTGCTTGTTTTAATCATAGTTGTGGATGTTATAATTATGGTCGTGGTTTTTATAATCATGATCGTGGTTGTTATAAACATGGTCGTGGCTGTTATAATCATAGCCGTTGTTGTTATAATCACGGTCGTGGTTATTATAATCATACTCTTGGTTGTTATAATCATGGTCGTGGTTTTTATAATCATCGTCGTGGTTGTTATAATCATAGTCGTGGCAGTTATGATCATTGCCGTGGTTGCCATAATCATTGTTGTGGTTGTTATAATCATAGTCGTGGTTGTTATAATTATGGTCGTGGTTGTTATAATAATGGTCATGGTTCTTGTAATCATAGTCGTGGTTGTTATAATCATAGTCGTGGTTATTATAATCATAGTCGTGGTTGTTAAAATCATGATCGTGGTTGATATATACATGGTCGTGGTTGTTATAATCTTGGACGCGGTTGTTTAATCATAGTCGTGGTTGTTATAATCATGGTCGTGGTTGTTATAATAATGGTCGTGATTGTTATAATCATGGTCGTGGTTGTTATAATCATTGTCGTGGTAGTTATAATCATTGTCTTGGTTGCTATAATCATACTCGTTGTTGGTATAATCATGGTCGTGGTAGTTATAATCATGGTCGTGGGTGTTATAATCATGGTCGTGGTATTTATAACCATGGTCGTGGTTGTTATAATCATGGTCGTGGTTGTTATAATAATGGTCATTGATGTTATAATCATAGACGTGGTTGTTATAATCAAGGTCGTTGTTGTTATAATCACAGTTGTGATTGTTATAATCGTAATCGTGGTTGTTAAAATTTTGGTCGTGGTTGTTATATTCATGGTCGTGCTTGTTTTAATCATAGTTGTGGATGGTATAATTATGGTCGTTGTTTTTATAATCATAGTCGCGAGTGATATAATCATGGTCGTGGTTGTTATAATCATGGTCTTGGTTGTTATAATCATGGTCGCAGTTGTTATAATCATAGTCGTGGTTGTTATAATCAAGGTCGTTGTTGTTATAATCATAGGCGTGGTTATTATAATCATGGTCGTGGTTGTTATAATCATGGTCATGGTTGTTATAATCAAGGTTGTGGTTGTTATAATCATGGTCATGGTTTTTATAATCATAGTCGTGGTTGTTATAATCATTGTCGTGGTTGTTGTAATCATAGTCAGGGTTGTTATAATCATAGTCGTGGTTGTTACATTCATGGTCGTGCTTGATATATTCATGGTCGTGCTTGTTGTAATCATAGTCGTGGTTGTTATAATGATGGTCGTGGTTGTTATAATCATAGTCATGGCTGTTATAATCATGGTCGTGGTTGTTATAATCATTGTCGTGGTTGTTATATTCATAGTCGTGGTTGATATAATCATATTCGAGGTTGTTATAAACATGGTCGTGGCTGTTATAATCATAGCCGTGGTTGTTATAATCCTGGTCGTGGTTGTTATAATCATGGTCGTGGTTGTTATAATCGTGGTCGTGGTTGTTTTAATCATGGCCGTGGTTGTTATAATCCTATTTGTGGATGATATAATCATGGTCGTGGTTGTTATATTCATGGTCGTGGTTGTTATAATCATGGTCGTGGTTGTTATAATCATAGTCGTGGCTGTTATAATCATGGTCGTGGTTGTTATAATCATTGTCGTGGTTGTTATAATCATAGACGTGGTTGTTATAATCATGGTCGTGGTAGTTATAATCATGGTCCTGGTTGTTATAATCATGGTCGTGGTTGTTTTAATCATGGTCGTGGTAGTTATAATCATAGTCGTGGTTGTTATATTAATGGTCGTGCTTGTTATATTCATGGTCGTGGTTGTTATATTCATGGTCGTGGTTGTTGTAAACATGGTCGTAGCTGTTATAATCATATCCGTGTTTGTTATAATCATGGTCGTGGTTGTTATAATCATAGTCGTGGTTGTTGTATTAATGGTCGTGCTTGTTTCAATCATAGTTGTGGATCTTATAATTATGGTCGTGGTATTTATAATCATATTCGTGGTTGTTAAAATGATGGTCGTGGTTGTTATAATCATAGTCGTGGCTGTTATAATCATGGTCGTGGTAGTTATAATCATGGTCCTGGTTGTTATAATCATGGTCGTGGTTGTTTTAATCATGGTCGGTGATGTTATAATCATATATGTGGTTGTCATAATCACGGTCGTGGTTATTATAATCATACTCTTGGTTGTTATAATCATGGTCGTGGTTGTTATATTCATGTTCGTGGTTGTTATATTCATGGTCGTCGTTGTTATAATCTTAGACGTGGTTGTTATAATCATAGTCGTGGTAGTTATGATCATTGCCGTGGTTGTTATAATCATTGTCGTGGTTGTTATAATCATAGTCGTGGTTGTTATAATTATGGTCGTGGTTGTTACATTCATGGTGGTCTTTGTTTTAATCATAGTTGTGGATGTTATATTTATGGTCGTGGTTTTTATAATCATTGTCGCGAGTGTTATAATCATGGTCGTGGTTGTTATAATCATGGTCTTGGTTGTTATAATCATGGTCGTAGTTGTTATAATCATAGTGGTGGTTGTTATAATCATGGTCGTTGTTGTTATAATCATGGCCGTGGTTGTTATAATCATGGTCGTGGTTGTTATAATCATAGTCGTGGTTGTTATATTAATGGTCATGCTTGTTATATTCATGGTCGTGCTTGTTATAATCATAGTCGTGGTTGTTATAATCATGGTCGTGGATGTTATAATCATGGTCGTGGTTGTTATAATCGTGGTCGTGGTTGTTTTAATCATGGTCGTGGTTGTTATAATCATATTTATGGTTGTTATAATCATGGTCGTGGTTGTTATATTCATGGTCGTGCTTGTTTTATTCATAGTTGTGGATGTTATAATTATGGTCGTGGTATATATAATCATAATCGTGGTTGTTAAAATGATGGTCGTGGTTGTTTTAATCATAGTCGTGGTTGTTATAATCATGGTCGTGGTTCTTATAATCATAGTCGTGATTGTTATAATCATAGTCGTGGTTGTTATATTTATGGTCGTGGTTGTTATATTCATGGTCGAGCTTGTTTTAATCATATTCGTGGCTGTTATAAACATGGTCGTGGTTGTTATAATCATTGTAGTGGTTGTTACAATCATAGTCGTGGTTGTTATAATCAGAGTCGTGGTTGTTATAATCATTGTCGTGGTTGTTATATTCATGGTCGTGGTTGTTATATTCATGGTCGTGGTTGTTGTAAACATGGTCGTGGCTGTTATAATCATATCCGTGTTTGTTATAATCATGGTCGTGGTTGTTATAATCATGGTCGTGGTTGTTATAATCATGGTCGTGGTTGTTTTAATCATGGTCTTGGATGTTATAATCATATTTGTGGTAGTTATAATCACGGTCGTGGTTATTATAATCATACTCTTGGTTGTTATAATCATGGTCGTGGTTGTTATAATCATTGTCGTGGTTGTTATAATCATAGACGTGGTTGTTATAATCATGGTCGTGGTAGTTATAATGATGGTCGTGGTTGTTATAATCATGGTCGTGGTTGTTTTAATCATGGTCGGTGATGTTATAATCATATATGTGGTTGTCATAATCACGGTCGTGGTTATTATAATCATACTCTTGGTTGTTATAATCATGGTCGTGGTTGTTATATTCATGGTCGTGGTTGTTATATTCATGGTCGTCGTTGTTATAATCTTGGACGTGGTTGTTATAATCATAGTCGTGGTAGTTATGATCATTGCCGTGGTTGTTATAATCATTGTCGTGGTTGTTATAATCATAGTCGTGGTTGTTATAATTATGGTCGTGGTTGTTACATTCATGGTGGTGTTTGTTTTAATCATAGTTGTGGATGTTATATTTATGGTCGTGGTTTTTATAATCATAGTCGCGAGTGTTATAATCATGGTCGTGGTTGTTATAATCATGGTCTTGGTTGTTATAATCATGGTCGTAGTTGTTATAATCATAGTGGTGGTTGTTATAATCATGGTCGTTGTTGTTATAATCATGGCCGTGGTTGTTATATTCATGGTCGTGCTTGTTATAATCATGGTCGTGGTTGTTATAATCGTGGTCGTGGTGGTTTTAATCATGGTCGTGGTTGTTATAATCATATTTATGGTTGATATAATCATGGTCGTGGTTGTTATATTCATGGTCGTGCTTGTTTTATTCATAGTTGTGGATGTTATAATTATGGTCGTGGTATATATAATCATAATCGTGGTTGTTAAAATGATGGTCGTGGTTGTTTTAATCATAGTCGTGGTTGTTATAATCATGGTCGTGGTTCTTATAATCATAGTCGTGATTGTTATAATCATAGTCGTGGTTGTTATATTTATGGTCGTGGTTGTTATATTCATGGTCGTGCTTGTTTTAATCATATTCGTGGCTGTTATAAACATGGTCGTGGTTGTTATAATCATTGTAGTGGTTGTTATAATCATAGTCGTGGTTGTTATAATCATAGTCGTGGTTGTTGTAAACATGGTCGTGGCTGTTATAATCATATCCTTGTTTGTTATAATCATGGTCGTGGTTGTTATAATCATGGTCGTGGTTGTTATAATCATGGTCGTGGTTGTTTTAATCATGGTCTTCGATGTTATAATCATATTCGTGGTTGTTATAATCATGGCCGTGGTTGTTAAAATCATAGTCGTGGTTGTTATAATCATTGTCGTGGTTATTATATTCATAGTAGTGGTTGTTATAATCATAGTCGTGGTTGTTATATTCATGGTCGTGCTTGTTGTATTCATGGATGTGGTTGTTATAATCATAGTCGTGGTTGTTATATTCATGGTCGTAGTTGTTATAATCATGGACGTGGTTGTTATAATCATAGTCGTGGTAGTTATGATCATTGCCGTGGTTGTTTTAATCATTGTCGTGGTTGTTATAATCAAAGCCGTGGTTGTTATAATTATGGTCGCGGTTGTTATATTAATGGTCGTGCTTGTTTCAATCATAGCTGTGGATGTTATAATTATGGTCGTGGTTTTTATAATCATGATCGTGGTTTTCATAATCATAGTCATGGTTATGATCATAGTCGAGGTTGTTAAAATAATGGGCGTGGATGTTATAATCATATTCGTGGTTGTTATAATCATGGTCGTGGTTGTTAAAATCATTGTCGTGGTTGTTATAATCATGGTCGTGGTTATTATAATCATCGTAGTAGTTGTTATAATCATAGTCGTGGTTGTTATATTTATGGTCGTGCTTGTTGTATTTATGGTCGTGGTTGTTATAATAACGGTCGTGGTTGATATAATCATAGTCGCTGTTGTTATAATCATGGTCGTGGTTGTTATAATCATGGCCGTGGTTGTTATAATCATTGTCGTGATTGTTATAATCATGGTCGTGGTTGTTATAATCATGGTCGTGGTAGTTATAATCATAGTCGTGTTTGTTATAATCATGGTCGTGCTGGTTATATTCATGGTCGTGGTTATTATAATCATGGACGTGGGTGCTATAAGCATAGTCGTTGTTGTTATAATCATGGTCGTGGTTTTATAATCATGGTCGAGATTGTTATAATCATAGTGGTGGTTGTTATAATAATGGTCGTGATTGTTATAATCACAGTTGTGATTGTTATAATCAAAGACGTGGTTGTTATAATGAAGGTCGTTGTTGTTATAATCACAGTTGTGATTGTTATAATCAAAGACGTGGTTGTTATAATGAAGGTCGTTGTTGTTATAATCACAGTTGTGATTGTTATAATCGTAGTCGTGGTTGTTATAATTATGGTCGTGGTTGTTATATTCATGGTCGTGCTTGTTTTAATCATATTTGTGGATGTTATAATTATGGTCGCGGTTTTAATAATCATGATCGTGGTTGTCATAATCATAGTCATGGTTATGATCATAGTCGAGGTTGTTATAATCCTGGTCGTGGTTGTTATAATCATATTCGTGGTTGTTATAATCATGGTCGTGGTTGTTAAAATCATAGTCGTGGTTGTTATAATCATGATCGTGGTTGTTATAATCATAGTAGTGGTTGTTATAATCATAGTCGTGGTTGTTATATTCATGGTCGTGCTTGTTATATTCATGGTCGTGCTTGTTATAATCATAGTAGTGGTTGTTATAATCACGGTCGTGGTTGATATATTCATAGTCGTTGTTGTTATAATCATGGTCGTGGTTGTTATAATCATGGTCGTGGGTGTTGTAATCATATTCGTGGTTATTATAATCATAGTCATGGTTATTATAATCATAGTCGTGGTTGTTAAAATCATGGTCGTGGTTGTTATAATCATTGTAGTGGTTGTTATATTCATGGCCGTGGTTGTTATAATCATTGACGTGGTTGTTATAATCATTGTCGTGCTTGTTATAATCATAGTCGTGGTTATTATAATCATACTCGTTGTTGTTAAAATTATGGTCGTGGTTGTTATAATCATGGTCGTGGATGTTATAATCATGGTCGTGGTTGTTATATTCATGGTCGTGGTTGTTATAATCATTGTCGTGGATGTTATAATCATGGTCGTGATTGTTATAATCATGGTCGTGATTGTTATAATCATGGTCGTGGTTGTTATAATCATGGTCGTGGTTGTTATAATCATATTCGTGGTTGTT
>NW_024724789.1:0-13080 GCF_018991925.1 Homarus americanus
AAGTCCCCTGATCGAGTATAACAAAGTCCCCTATTCCAGTATAACAAAGTCCCCTGATCGAGTATAACAAAGGCCCCTTATCGAATATAACAAAGGCTCCTGATCGAGTATAACAAAGTCCCTTGGTCGAGTATAACAATGGCCCCTCATCGAATATAACAAAGGCCCCTCATCGAGTATAACAAAGTCCCATGATCGAGAATAACAAAGTCCCCTCATCGAATATAACAAAGTCCCCTGATCAAGTATAAAAAATTTCCCTGATCAAGTATAACAAAGTCCCCTGATCGAGTATAACAAACCCCCGGTCGAGTATAACAAAGTCCCTGATCGAAAGTATAACAAAGTCCCCTGATCGAGTATAACAAAATCGCCTGAACGATTATAACAAAGTCCCTATTCCAGTATATCAAAGTCCCTGATCGAAAGTATAACAAAGGCCCCTGATCGAATATACGAAAGGCCCCTGATCGAGTATAACAAAGTCCCCTGATCGAGTATAACAAAGTCCCCTGATCGAGTAAAACAATGTCCCCTGATCGAGTATAACAAAGTCCCCTCACCGAGTATAACAAAGATCCCTGATCGAGTATAACAAAGCCCCTCATAGAGTAGAACAAAGTCCACTGATCGAGAATAGCAAAGTCCACTGATCGAGAATAACAAAGTCCCCTGAACGAGTATAACATAGTGCCCTGATCGAGTATAGCAAAGTACCCTGATCGGGTATATCAAAGGCCCCGAATCGAGTATAACAAAGGCCCCTCATCGAGTATAACAAAGTTCAATGATCGAGTATAACAAAGTCCCCTCATCGAATATAACAAAGTCCCTCATCGAGTATAACAAAGGCCCCTGATCGAGTATAACAAAGTCCCCTGATCGAGTATAACAAAGCCACCTGATCGAGTAAAACAAAGACCCCTGGTCGAGTATAACAAAGTCCCCTCATCGAGTATTACAGAGTCCCCTGATCGAATATAACAGAGTCCCCTCATCGAATATAATAAAGTCCCCTGATTGAGTATAACAAAGTCCCCTGATCGAGTATAACAAAGTCTCCTGAACGAAGAAAACAAAGCCCCCAGATCGTGTATAACAAAGTCCCCTGATAGAGTAAAACAAAGCCCCCTGATCGAGTATAACAAAGTCCCCTGATCGAGTATAACCAAGTCCCCTGATTGAGTATAACAAAGACCCCTGATCGAGTTTAACAAAGGCCCCTGATCGAGTATAACAAATTCTTTGGTCGAATATAACAAAGGCCCCTGATCGAATATAACAAAGGCGCCTGAAAGAGTATAGCAAAGGCCCCTGATCGAGTATAACAAAGTTCCCTGATCGAGTATATCAAAGCCCCCTGATCGAGTATAACAAAGTCCCCCTCATCGAGAATAACAAATTCCCCTGATCGAGTATAAGAAAGCCCCCTCATCAAGTATAACAAAGGCCTCTGATCGAGTACAACAAAGACCCCTGGTCGAGTATAACAAAGTCCCCTGATCGAGTATAACAAAGTCCCCTAATCGAGTATAACAAACTCCCCTAATTGAGTATAACAAAGGCTCCTGATCGAGTTTAACAAAAGCCCCTGATCGAGTATAACAAAGTCCCCAGGTCGAGTATAACAAAGGCCACTGATCGAATATAACAAAGGCCCCTGATCGAATATATCAAAGGCGCCTGAACGAGTATAAGAAAGTTCGCTGATCGACTATAACAAAGCCCCTTCATCGAGTATAACAAAGTCCCCCTGATCGAGAATAACAAAGTCCCCTGATCGAGTATAACAAAGACCCCTGGTCGAGTATAACAAAGTCCCCTGATCGAGTATAACAAAGGCCCCTAATTTAGTATAACAACGGCCCCTGATCGAGTATAACAAAGTCCCCTGATCGAGTATAACAAAGTCCCCTGATCGAGTATAACAAAGGCCCCTGATCGAGTAAAAACAAAGGCCGCTAATCGAGTATAACAAAGTCCCTGATCGAGTATAACAAAGCCCCCTGATCGAGTAAAACAAAGTCCCCTGATCGAGTATAAAGAACTCCCCTGATCGAGTATAACAAAGTCTCCTCATCGAGTTTAACAAAGTCCTCTAATCGAGAATAACAAAGGCCTTTGATCGAGTTTAACAAAGGCCCCTGTTCGAGTATAACAAAGGCCTCTAAAAGAGTATAACAAAGACCACTGATCGAGTATAACAAAGTCCCCTGATCGAGTATTACAGAGTTAACTGATCGAGTATAACAGAGTTCCCTCAACGAGTATAACAAAGGCCCCTCATCGAGTATAACAAAGTCCCATGATCCAGTATAACAAAGTCCCCTTATCGAATATAACAAAGTCCCCTGATTGAGTATAAGAAAGGCCCCTCATCGAGTATAACAAAGTCCCCTGATCGAGTATTACAGAGTTCCCTGATCGAGTATAACAAAGTCCACTGATCGAGTATAACAAAGTCCCCCGATCGGGTATAACAAAGACCCATGATCGAGTATAACAAAGTCCCCTGATCGAGTATAAGAAAGTTCCCTGATCGAGTATAACAAGGGCCCCTCATCGAGTTTAACAAAGGCCCCTGATCGAGTATAACAAAGTCCCTTGGTCGAGTATAAAAAACTCCCCTGATCGAGTATAACAAACTCCCCTGATCGAGTATACCAAAGTCCCCTGAACGATTATAACAAAGGCCCCTGATCAAGTATAACAAAGTTCCCTGATCGAGTATAACAAAGTCCCCTGAACGAGTATAACAAAGTCCCCCTGATCGAGAATAACACAGTCCCGTGATCGAGTATAACAAACCCCTTTGATCAAGTATAACAAAGGCCCCTGATCGAGTATAACAAAGTCCCCTGGTCGAGTATAAAAAAGTCCCCTGATCGAGTATAACAAAGTCCCCTATTCCAGTATAACAAAGACCCTGATCGAGTATAACAAAGGCCCCTTATCGAATATAACAAAGGCCCCTGATCGGGTATAACAAAGTCCCTTGGTCGAGTATAACAAAGGCCCCTCATCGAATATATCAAAGGCCCCTCATCGAGTATAACAAAATCCCATGATCGAGAATAACAAAGTCCCCTCATCGAATATAACAAAGTCCCCTGATCGAGTATAACAAATTTCCCTGATCGAGTATAACAAAGTCCCCTGATCGAGTATAACAAACTCCCCTGGTCGAGTATAACAAAGTCCCCTGATCGAGTATAACAAAGTCCCCTGATCGAGTATAACAAAATCGCCCGAACGATTATAACAAAGTCCCCTATTCCAGTATATCAAAGTCCCCTGATCGAGTATAACAAAGGCCCCTGATCGAATATAACAAAGGCCCCTGATCGAGTGTAACAAAGTCCCCTGATCGAGTATAACAAAGCCCCCTGATCGAGTAAAACAATGTCCCCTGATCGAGTATAACAAAGTCCCCTCACCGAGTATAACAAAGTTCCCTGATCGAGTATAACAAAGCCCCCTCATAGAGTATAACAAAGTCCACTGATCGAGAATAACAAAGTCCCCTGAACGAGTATAACAAAGTCCCGAGTATAACAAAGGCCTCTGATCGAGTATAACAAAGTCCCCTGAACGATTATAACAAAGGCCCCTGATCGAGTATAACAAAGTTCCCTGATCGAGTATAACAAAGGCCCCTGATGGAGTATAACAAAGATCCCCTGGTCGAGTATAAGAAAGGCCCCTCATCGAGTATAACAAAGGCCCCTGATCGAGTATAACAAAGTCCCCTGATCGAGTATAACAAAGCCACCTGATCGAGTAAAACAAAGACCCCTGGTCGAGTATAACAAAGTCCCCTCATCGAGTATTACAGAGTCCCCTGATCGAATATAACAGAGTCCCCTCATCGAATATAATAAAGTCCCCTGATTGAGTATAACAAAGTCCCCTGATCGAGTATAACAAAGTCTCCTGAACGAAGAAAACAAAGCCCCCAGATCGTGTATAACAAAGTCCCCTGATAGAGTAAAACAAAGCCCCCTGATCGAGTATAACAAAGTCCCCTGATCGAGTATAACCAAGTCCCCTGATTGAGTATAACAAAGACCCCTGATCGAGTTTAACAAAGGCCCCTGATCGAGTATAACAAATTCTTTGGTCGAATATAACAAAGGCCCCTGATCGAATATAACAAAGGCGCCTGAAAGAGTATAGCAAAGGCCCCTGATCGAGTATAACAAAGTTCCCTGATCGAGTATATCAAAGCCCCCTGATCGAGTATAACAAAGTCCCCCTCATCGAGAATAACAAATTCCCCTGATCGAGTATAAGAAAGCCCCCTCATCAAGTATAACAAAGGCCTCTGATCGAGTACAACAAAGACCCCTGGTCGAGTATAACAAAGTCCCCTGATCGAGTATAACAAAGTCCCCTAATCGAGTATAACAAACTCCCCTAATTGAGTATAACAAAGGCTCCTGATCGAGTTTAACAAAAGCCCCTGATCGAGTATAACAAAGTCCCCAGGTCGAGTATAACAAAGGCCACTGATCGAATATAACAAAGGCGCCTGAACGAGTATAACAAAGGCCCCTGATCGAGTATAACAAAGTTCCCTGATCGAGTATAACAAAGCCCCTTGATCGAGTATGACAAAGTTCCCTGATCGAGTATAACAAAGCCCCCTGATCGAGTATAACAAAGTCCCCCTGATCGAGAATAACAAAGTCCCCTGATCGAGTATAACAAAGCCCCATGATCAAGTATAACAACGGCCCCTGATCGAGTATAACAAAGACCCCTGGTCGAGTATAACAAAGTCCCCTGATCGAGTATAACAAAGGCCCCTGATCGAGTATAACAAAGGCCGCTAATCGAGTATAACAAAGTCCCCTGATCGAGTATAACAAAACCCCCCTGATCGAGTAAAACAAAGGCCCCTGATCGAGTATAACAACCCCCCAGATCGAGTATAACCAAGTCTCCTCATCGAGTTTAACAAAGTCCTCTAATCGAGAATAACAAAGGCCTTTGATCGAGTTTAACAAAGGCCCCTGTTCGAGTATAACAAAGGCCTTTAAAAGAGTATAACAAAGGCCACTGATCGAGTGTAACAAAGTCCCCTGATCGAGTATTACAGAGTCAACTGATCGAGTATAACAGAGTCCCCTCAACGAGTATAACAAAGGCCCCTCATCGAGTATAACAAAGTCCCATGATCCAGTATAACAAAGTCCCCTTATCGAATATAACAAAGTCCCCTGATCGAGTATAATAAAGGCCCCTCATCGAGTATAACAAAGTCCCCTAATCGAGTATTACAGAGTTCCCTAATCGAGTATAACAAAGTCCACTGATCGAGTATAACAAAGTCCCCCGATCGGGTATAACAAAGACCCATGATCGAGTATAACAAAGTCCCCTGATCGAGTATAAGAAAGTTCCCTGATCGAGTATAACAAGGGCCCCACATCGAGTTTAACAAAGGCCCCTGATCGAGTATAACAAAGTCCCTTGGTCGAGTATAAAAAACTCCCCTGATCGAGTATAACAAAGTCCCCTGATCGAGTATACCAAAGTCCCCTGAACGATTATAACAAAGGCCCCTGATCAAGTATAACAAAGTTCCTTGACTGAGCATTACAAAGTCCCTGATCATATAACAAAGTCCCCCTGATCGAGAATAAATACAGTCCCCGTGATCGAAAGATAACAAACCCTTGATCAAGTATAACAAAGGCCCTGATCGAGTATAACAAAGTCCCCTGTCGAGTATAAAAGTCCCTGATCGAGTATAAAGTCACCCATTCCAGTATAACAAAGTCCCCTGATCGAGTATAACAAAGGCCCCTTATCGAATATAACAAAGGCCCCTGATCGAGTATAACAAAGTCCCTTGGTCGAGTATAACAAAGGCCCTCATCGAATATAGTATCAAAGGCCTCATCGAGTATAACAAAGTCCCCTCATCGAGGCAACAAAACTCCCCTGGTCGAGTATAACAAAGTTCCCTGATCGAGTATAACAAAGTCGCCTGAACGATTATAACAAAGTCCCCTATTCCAGTATAACAAAGTCTCCTGATCGAGTATAACAAAGGCCCCTGATCGAATATAACAAAGGCCCCTGATCGAGTATAACAAAGTCCCCTGATCGAGTATAACAAAGCCCCCTGATCGAGTAAAACAATGTCCCCTGATCGAGTATAACAAAGTCCCCTCACCGAGTATAACAAAGTTCCCTGATCGAGTATATAACAAAGCCCCCTAATAGAGTATAACAAAGTCAACTGATCGAGAATAACAAAGTCCCCTGAACGAGTATAACAAAGTCCCCTGATCGAGTATAGCAAAGTACCCTGATCGGGTATATCAAAGGCCCCTAATCGAGTAAAACAAAGGCCCCTCATCGAGTATAACAAAGTTCAATGATCGAGTATAACAAAGTCCCCTCATCGAATATAACAAAGTCCCCTGATCGATTATAACAAATTCCCCTGATCGAGTAGAACAGAGGCCCCTCATCGAGTATAACAAAGTCCCCTGGTCGAGTATATCAAACTCCCCTGGTCGAGTATCACAAAGTCCCATGATCGAGTATAACAAAGTCCCCTGAACGATTATAACAAAGGCCCCTCATCAAGTATAACAAAGCCCCCTGATCGAGTATAACAAAGCCCTCTCATTGAGTATAACAAAGTCCCCTGATCAAGTATAACAAAGTCCCCTGAACGAGTAGAACAAAGTTGCCTCATTGAGTTTAACAAAGGCCCCTCATCGAGAATAACAAAGGCCTTTGATCGAGTTTAACAAAGGCCCCTGTTCCAGTATAACAAAGTCCTCTGATCGAGTATAACAAAGTCCCTTGAACGAGTATAACAAAGCCCCTGATCGAGTATAACAAAGTCCCCCTTATCGAGAATAACAAAGTCCCCTGATCGAGTATAACAAAGCCCTCTCATCAAGTATAACAAAGCCCCTGATCGAGTATAACAAAGTTCCTGGTCGAGTATAACAGAGTCCCCATCGAGTATAACAAAGGCCCCTGATCGAGTATATAACAAAGTTCCCTGATCGAGTATAACAAAGCCCCTAATCGAGTATAACAAAGTCCCCCATCGAGAATAAACAAAGTCCCCTGTTCGAGTATAACAAAAGCCCCTGATCAAGTATAACAGAGCCAGATCGAGTATAACAAAGTCCTGGTCGCAGTATAACAAACTCCTGGTCGAAAGTATAACAAAGTCTCTTGATCGAGTATAACAAAGTCCCTTGATCGAGTATAACAAAGGCCCTGATCGAAAGTATAACAACGCCCCTGAACGATTATAACAAAGGCCCTCATCAAGTATAACAAAGTTCGATCGAGTATAACAAAGGCCCCTGATCGAGTATAACAAAGATCCTGGTCGAGTATAACAAAGGCCCCTGATCGAGTATAACAAAGGCCCCTCATCGAGTATAACAAAGTCCCATGATCGAGTATAAAAAAGTCCCCTCATCGAATATAACAAAGTCCCCTGATCGAGTATAAATAATTCCCCTGATCAAGTAGAACAAAGTCCCCTCATCGAGTATAACAAAGGCCCCTCATCGAGTAAAACAAAGTCCCATGATCGAGAATAACAAAGTCCCTCATCGAATATAACAAAGTCCCCTGATCGAGTATAACAAAGTCCCCTAATCGAGAATAACAAAGCCCCCTGATCGAGTATAACAAAGGCCCCTGATCGAATATAACAAAGGCGCCTGAACGAGTATAACAAAGGCCCCTGATCGAGTATAACCAAGTTCCCTGATCGAGTATAACAAAGCCCCTGGATCGAATATAACAAAGTCCCCATGATCGAGAATAACAAAGTCCCCTGATTGAGTATAACAAAGACCCCTGGTCGAGTATAACAAAGGCCCCTCATCGAGTATAACAAAGGCCCCTGAACGAGTATAACAAAGTCCGATGATCGAGTATAACAAAGTCCCCTCATCGAATATAACAAAGTCCCCTGATCGAGTATAACAAAGTCCCCTAATCGAGTAGAGCAAAGTCCCCTCATCGAGTGTAACAAAGTCCCCTGATCGAGTATGACAAAGTCCCCTGATCGAGTATAACAAAGTTCCCTGATCGAGTATAACAAAGGCCCCTGATCGAGTATAACAAAGGCCCCTGATCGAGTATAAAAAGTCCCCTAATCGAGTACTGCAAAGTCCCCTCATCGAGTATAACAAAGGCCCCTCATCGAGTGTAACAAAGTCCTATGATCGAGTATAACAAAGTCCCCTCATCGAATATAACAAAGTCCCCTGATCGAGTATAACAAAGTTCCCTGATCGAGTATAACAAAGGCCTCATATCGAGTATAACAAAGGCCCCTGATCGAGTATAACAAAGTCCCATGATCGAGTATAACAAAGTCTCCTGGTCGAGTATAACAAAGTCCCCTAATCGAGTAGAGCAAAAGTCCCTCATCGAGTGTAACAAAGTCCCCTGATCGAGTATGACAAAGTCCCATGATCGAGTATAACAAAGGCACCTCATAGAGTGTAACAAAGTCCCATGATCGAGTATAACAAAGTCCCCTCATCGAATATAACAAAGTCCCCTGATCGAGTATAACAAAGTTCCCTGATCGAGTATAACAAAGGGCCCTGATCGAGTATAACAAAGGCCCCTGATCGAGTATAACAAAGTCCCCTGATCGAGTAGAACAAAGTCCCCTAATCGAGTGTAACAAAGGCCCCTCATCGAGTGTAACAAAGTCCCATGATCGAGTATAACAAAGTCCCCTCATCGAATATAACAAAGGCGCCTGAACGAGTATAACAAAGGCCCTTTATCGAGTATAACAAAGTTCCCTGATCGAGTATAACAAAGCCCCTGGATCGAATTTAATAAACTCCCCCTGATCGAGAATAACAAAGTCCCCTCATCGAGTATAACAAAGTCCCCTCATCGAATATAACAAAGTCCCCTGATGGAGTATAACAAAGTCTCCTCATCGAGTATAACAAAGTCCTCTAATCGACAATAACAAAGGCCCTGATCGAGTATAACAAAGGCCCCTGATCGAGTATAACAAGGGCCCCTGATCGAGTATAACAAAGTCTCCTCATCGAGTTTAACAAAGTCCTCTAATCGAGAATAACAAAGGCCTTTGATCGAGTTTAACAAAGGTCCCTGTTCGAGTATAACAAAGGCCTCTAAAAGAGTATAACAAAGGCCACTTTTCGAGTATAACAAAGTCCCCTGATCGAGTATTACAGAGTCCGCTGATCGAGGATAACAGAGTCCCCTCATCGTGTATAACAAAGGCCACTCATCGAGTATAACAAAGTCCCATGATCCAGTATAACAAAGTCCCCTTATCGAATATAACAAAGTCCCCTGATCGAGTACAACAAAGTCCCCTGATCGAGTATAACAAAGGCACCTGATCGAGTATGACAAAGTCCCCTGATCGAGTATAAGAAAGTCCCCTGATCGAGTATAACAAAGGCCTCTGATCGAGTTTAACAAAGGCCCCTCATCGAGTATAACAAAGTCCCCTGATCGAGTATAAGAAAGGCCTCTGATCGAGTTTAACAAAGGCCCCTCATCGAGTATAACAAAGTCCCCCGATCGAGTATAACAAAGTCCCCTGATCGAGTATAACAAATTCGCCTGATCGAGTATAACAAAGCCCCCTCATTGAATATAACAAAGTCCCCTGATCGAGTATAACAAAATCCCGTGAACGAGTATAAGAAAGTCCCCTGATCGAGTATAACAAAGTCCCTTGATCGAGTATAACAAAGTTCCCTGATCGAGTATAACAAAGGCTCCTGATCGAGTATAACAAAGGCCCCTGAGCGAGTATAACAAAGTCCCATGATCGAGTATAACAAAGTCCCCTCATCAAATATAACAAAGTCCCCTGATTGAGTATAACAAAGGCCCCTGATCGAGTATAACAAAGTCCCCTGGTCGAGTATAACATAGGCCCCTGATTGAGTATAACAAAGTCCCCTGGTCGAGTATAACATAGGCCCCTGATCGAATATAACAAAGGCGCCTGAACGAGTATAACAAAGGCCCCTGATCGAGTATAACAAAGTTCCCTGATCGAGTATAACAAAGCCCCTGGATCGAATATAACAATGTCCCCCTGATCGAGAATAACAAAGTCCCCTGATCGAGTATAACAAAGCCCCCTGATCAAGTATAACACAGGCCACTGATCGAGAATAACAAAGACCACTGGTCGAGTATAACAAAGGCCCCTGATCGAGTATAACAAAGGCCCCTGATCGGGTATAACAAAGTCCCATGATCGAGTATAACAAAGTCCCCTCATCGAATATAACAAAGGCCCCACATCGAGTGTAACAAAGTCCCATGATCGAGTATAACAAAGTCCCCTCATCGAATATAACAAAGTCCCCTGATCGAGTATAACAAAGTTCCCTTATCGAGTATAACAAAGGCCCCTGATCGAGTATAACAAAGGCCTCTCATCGAGTATAACAAAGTCCCATGATCGAGTATAACAAAGTCCCCTCATAGAATATAACAAAGTCCCCTGATCGAGTATAACAAAGTCCCCTGATCGAGTAGAACAAAGTCCCCTCATCGAGTATAACAAAGGCCCCTCATCGAGTGTAACAAAGTCCCATGATCGAGTATAACAAAGTCCCCTAATCGAGTAGAGCAAAGTCCCCTCATCGAGTGTAACAAAGTCCCCTGATCGAGTATGACAAAATCCCATGATCGAGTATAAAAAAGGCACCTCATCGAGTGTAACAAAGTCCCATGATCGAGTATAACAAAGTCCCCTCATCGAATATAACAAAGTCCCCTGATCGAGTATAACAAAGTTCCCTGATCGAGTGTAACAAAGGCCCCTGATCGAGTATAACAAAGGCCCCTGATCGAGTATAACAAAGTCCCCTAATCGAGTAGAGCAAAGTCCCCTCATCGAGTATAACAAAGGCCCCTCATCGAGTGTAACAATTTCCTATGATCGAGTATAACAAAGTCCCCTCATCGAATATAACAAAGTCCCCTGATCAAGTATAACAAAGTTCCCTGATCGAGTATAACAATCGCCCCATAATTAGTATAACAAAGGCCCCTGATCGAGTATAACAAAGTCCCATGATCGAGAGCAACAAAGTCCCCTGGTCGAAAGTATAACAAAGTCCTTCATCGAATATAACAAAGTCCCTGATCGAGTATAACAAAGTTCCCTGATCGAAAGTAAAACAAAGGCCCCCTGATCGAGTATATCAAAGGCCCCTGATCGAGTATAACAAAGTCCCATGATCGAGTATAACAAAATCCCCTACTGAATAATATAACAAAGTCCCTGATCGAGTATAACAAAGTCCCCTGATCGAGTATAACAAAGTTCCCTGATTGAGTATAACAAAGGCCCCTGATCGAGTTTAACAAAAGCCCCTGATCGAGTATAACAAAGTCCCCTGGTCGAGTATAACAAAGGTCCCTGATCGAATATAACAAAGGCGCCTGAACGAGTATAACAAAAGCCCCTGATCGAGTATAACAAAGTTCCCTGATCGAGTATAACAAAGCCCCTGGATCGAATATAACAACGTCCCTCTGATCGAGAATAACAAAGTCCCTGATCGAGTATAAAAAAGCCCCCTGATCAAGTATAACAAAGGCCCCTGATCGAGTAAAACAAACTCCCCTCATCGAATATAACAAAGTCCCCTGATCGAGTATAACAAAGTCCCCTGATCGAGTATAACAATGTCCCCTGATTGAGTATAACAAAGGCCCCTGATCGAATATAACAGAGGCGCCTGAACGAGTATAACAAAGGCCCCTGATCGAGTATAACAAAGTTCCCTGATCGAGTATAACAAAGCCCCTGGATCGAATATAACAAAGTCCCCCTGATCGAGAATAACAAAGTCCCCTGATCGAGTATAACAAAGCCCCCTGATAAAGTATAACAAAGGCCCCTAATCGAGTATAACAAAATCCCCTCACCGAATATAACAAAGTCCCCTGATCGAGTATAACAAAGTCCCCTAATCGAGTAGAGCAAAGTCCCCTCATCGAGTATAACAAAGGCCCCTCATCGAGTGTAACAAAGTCCCATGATCGAGTATAACAAAGTCCTCTCATCGAATATAACAAAGTCCCCTGATCGAGTATAACAAAGTTCCCTAATCGAGTAAAACAATGGCCCCTGATCGAGTATAACAAAGGCCCCTGATCGAGTATAACAAAGTCCCATGATCGAGTATAACAAAGTACCTTCATCGAATATAACAAAGTCCCCTGATCGAGTATAACAAAGTCCCCTGATCGAGTATAACAAAGTCCCCTGATTGAGTATAACAAAGGCCCCTGATCGAGTTTAACAAAAGCCCCTGATCGAGTATAACAAAGTCCCCTGCTCGAGTATAACAAAGGCCCCTAATCGAATATAACAGAGGCGCCTGAACGAGTATAACAAAGGCCCCTGATCGAGTATAACAAAGTTCCCTGATCGAGTATAACAAAGCCCCTGGATCGAATATAACAAAGTCCCCCTGATCGAGAATAACAAAGTCCCCTGATCGAGTATAACAAACCCCCTGATCAAGTATAAAAAAGGCCACTGATCGAGAATAACAAAGACCCCTGGTCGAGTATAACAAAGGCCCCTGATCGAGTATAACAAAGGCCCCTGATCGGGTATAACAAAGTCCCATGATCGAGTATAACAAAGTCCCCTCATCGAATATAACAAAGTCCCCTGATCGAGTATACCAAGGTCCCCTAATCGAGTAGAGCAAAGTCCCCTCATCGAGTGTCACAAAGTCCCATGATCGAGTATAACAAAGTCCCCTCATCGAATATAACAAAGTCCCCTGATCGAGTATAACAAAGTTCCCTTATCGAGTATAACAAAGGCCCCTGATCGAGTATAACAAAGGCCTCTCATCGAGTATAACAAAGTACCATGATCGAGTATAACAAAGTCCCCTCATAGAATATAACAAAGTCCCCTGATCGAGTATAACAAAGTCCCCTGATCGAGTAGAACAAAGTCCCCTCATCGAGTATAACAAAGGCCCCTCATCGAGTGTAACAAAGTCCCATGATCGAGTATAACAAAGTCCCCTAATC
>NW_024724790.1:0-15111 GCF_018991925.1 Homarus americanus
TGCCTGGCCCTTGCACACCCAGAGTATAGAGCGTTGTGTACAGCAAGTGAGTGAGGCCAGCAGTCACGTGTACAGCCAGGAGAGGAGGGAAGGCTACATCCGAGCTCAGGTGGTCAGCAGGGAGGTGAGGAGTAGAAACAGAAGCAAGAAAGACATGTTCTCTATGGTGTGCAGCAACACCGAGTCGTAGTAGTAAAACCGGTTTTTGTATTTGATGATTTTGTTTTCTAAAGGAATATTAAATTTAATAAATGTGTCAAGATCATTCGTTTCACTATTCTGGATCATTTTCATCCTAATAAATTAACCTGATACATTTACTTTATTTTAAATAAGCTATTTAGTGGTGTTGGTAAAAGGGTGGGAATACTGAATTTTCATAAGATTTGAAGTTAAAATTTACCTAGCAAAAAATAAAAACTTTTCAAATCTGAAGATATCACATGATTCTGCACATAGAACTACATCATTAATACCATGGGCCGATTTTTCAAACTAAAAAAAAAAAAATTCGCCTCCGTATGACACACCCTAGTGAGTCAGTGCAGTGTTATGTGTGGTGGTGCTTGAGTGTTACCTCACCTGGTGATGATCCTCGCACGAGTCTCAATTAAGATATGACTCAACACCTGTTCCTCTTCGCGACTTTACCTGTGTGTGTGTGTGTGTGTGTGTGTGTGTGTGTAGAACATGCTACGTTTCGTGCCCTTACCTAACACTCACGCTCATCTATGGCATGATGACAGGGGGGGGTGTGAGGGGTAAAGTGTGAGGGGTGAGGGGTGAGGGGTAAAGTGTAAGGGGTGAGTGTTCAGTGTTGAGGGGCGAAGGGCGAGGACCTCCCCAGTTGTTATGAACCCAAGTTAAAAATAGAGACTAATTCTTTTGTTATTTTGTCATCCTTTTCCATGACTCACAATCAGCATCATCGTCTGTTTCGGGTTTTATTCTGAAACACTGTTGTGGGGCTACTGATCAGAGCAAACCATAGCACATCAGAGTGTGTTGGGGAGGAGCAGAGCACATCAGAGTGTGTTGGGGAGGAGCAGAGCACACCAGAATGTGTTGTGGGTGGAGCAGAGCACATCAGAGTGTGTTGGGAGGAGGCAGATCACATCAGAGGTGTTGGGAGGAGCAGGAGCACATCAGAGTAAAGTGGGGAGGAGCAGACACACCAGAATGTGTTGGGGTGGAGCAGAGCACATCAGAGTGTGTTGGGAGGAGCAGATCACATCAGAGTGTGTTGGGGAGGAGCAGATCACATCAGAGTGTGTTGGGGAGGAGCAGAGCACATTAGTGCGTGTTGGGGAGGAGCAGATCACATCAGAGTGTGTTGGGGAGGAGCAGAGCACATCAGTGTGTGTTGGGGAGGAGCAGAGCACATGAGAGTGTGTTGGGGAGGAGCAGAGCACACCAGAATGTGTTGGTGGTGGAGCAGAGCACATCAGAGTGTGTTGGGAAGGAGCAGAGCACATCAGTGTGTGTTGGGGAGGAGCAGAGCACATCAGAGTGTGTTGGGAGGAGCAGAGCACATCAGTGTGTTGGGGAGGAGCAGCACATCAGGAGTGTCTTGGGAGGAGCAGATCACATCAGAGTGTGTTGGGGAGGAGCAGAGCACATCAGAGTGTGTTGGGGAGGAGCAGAGCACACCAGAATGTGTTGGGGATGGAGCAGAGCACATCAGAGTGTGTTGGGGAGGAGCAGAGAACATCAGAGTGTGTTGGGGAGGAGCAGATCACATCAGAGTGTGTTGGGGAGGAGCAGAGCACATCAGAGTGTGTTGGGGAGGAGCAGAGCACATCAGTGTGTGTTGGAGAGGAGCAGAGCACATCAGTGTGTGTTGGGGAGGAGCAGAGCACATCAGAGTGTGTTGGGGAGGTGGGTAACATATCAGAGAAGGTTAGACTAAGATAGAGAGAGTGTGGACAAGTTAGGCCAAAGTTGAGTGACATAAATATTAAATGATTGTGTGACCGGGAGGAGGAGATGGCTGCCTCACTCTACGCATTTGGCGAAATTTTTACAGCACATTAAATTATCTTCACTATTATTCCTTTTAACTATTACTGAATAAACAATACAACTTAACGTGCCGATAATGTCAATTATAATAAAGATATCCAAGGTGTTCACTATTCCGGAGCAAGTAAGAAAATAACGGTACAGTAAATAGTATTTTACCTCTATCAATATGCACTTAGTAACACAACACAGCGCATTGCAAGGCAGCACAACGCAACGCAATACAAAGCAATGAAACGACACAAAACAAAGTATCGCAACACAACACAAGGCACTACAATTATTGAACAAATTTACATTCATTTGGTTGGTCACCCTTCACTGAATACATACATTTCTAATACTAATTTTACCAGATTTTCGTTAAGTATTAGAGCATAAAATTTTCCTTCACATTTAGTTATTGTGTGGCGAAGCTGTGGAGGTGTGTGTGTGTGTGTGTGTGTGTGTGTGTGTGTGTGTGTTCGGCCGCGGTCAATGTTTTTGTGGAGATGGTGGTGTGTTGATTTCCACACACACACACCCACCCACCCACCTCACCCCATCAAGTCATCATCCCCACCGCCACCAACATCACCGCCACCATCACCACCACCATCCCCACCATCATCACCACCACTGCCACCAACATCACCGCCACCATCACCACCACAACCTTCCCACACACTCACCGACATTATACTCATATATTGCAATATGACTTCCTGACGTCTTCTTGGTGTTGTTCCACAAAAGAAATCGTCACTTTTTATTTTCGGAACCAACGGGGAGGAAGGCAGAATTTATATGTGTATTGTGCAGGTCTTGTACCGTGACGCCGCGCCGGGTCCTCCTACCACTGAACACAGACTAACGTGGTTTTTATATATTCCAATATTAGTTGACAAGTTTGGGACCAAATATACAGACAGCTACTGGCGCCCTGGTCGTCCCGCTGTGGGGTTCAGTGGTCGTTTGTCTCCACTCACCTCTAGTATTTAACCACAGGATCTTATACAACACAGAATTAAGGGAATGAGATCAATATACAGTATATATGTTTAACTCTACTCTCATAACAAACGGTACACCTGTATGAACCTCACATAATAAACGGTACACCTGTATGACCCTCACATAACAAACGGTACACCTGTATGAACCTCACATAATAAACGGTACACCTGTATGAACCTCACATAATAAACGGTACACCTGTATGAACCTCACATAATAAACGGTACACCTGTATGACCCTCAGATAATAAACGGTATACCTGTATGAACCTCACATAATAAACGGTACACTTGTATGAACCTCACATAATAAACGGTACACCTGTATGACCCTCACATAATAAACGGTACACCTGTATGACCCTCACATAGTAAACAGTACACCTGTATGACCCTCACATAATAAACGGTATACCTGTATGAGTCACACATAATAAACGGTACACCTGTATGATCCTCACATAACAAACGGTACACCTGTATGAACCTCACATAATAAACGGTACAGCTGTATGACCCTCACATAACAAACGGTACACCTGTATGAACCTCACATAATAAACGGTACACCTGTATGAACCTCACATAATAAACGGCACACCTGTATGACTCATAGTAAATTAAAATCAGCGACCTCGTGCATAGTAAAACGGTACACCTGTATGAGTTCACATAATAAACGGTACACCTGTATGACCTTCACATAGTAAACGGTACACTTGGTAAGGACTCTCGCATAGTAAACGGTACACCTGTATGACCACATAGTAAACGGTACACCTGTATGAACCTCACATAATAAACGGTACACCTGTATGACCCTCACATAATAAACGGTACACCTGTATGACCCTCACATAATAAACGGTACACCTATATGACCCTCACATAATAAACGGTACACATGTATGACCCTCACATAATAAACGGTACACCTGTATGACCCTCACATAATAAACGGTACACATGTATGACCCTCACATAATAAACGGTACACCTGTATGACCCTCACATAATAAACGGTACACCTGTATGACCCTCACATAATAAACGGTACACCTGTATGACCCTCACATAATAAACGGTACACCTGTATGAGTCATACATAATAAACGGTACACCTGTATGACCCTCACATAATAAACGGTACACTTGTATGACCCTCACATAATAAACGGTACACCTGTATGACCCTCACATAATATACGGTACACCTGTATGAGTCATACATAATAAACGGTACACCTGTATGACTCACATAATAAACGGTACACCTGTATGATTCTCACATAATAAAGGGTACACTCGTATGACTCACATAATAAACGGTACGCATGTATGAGTCTCGCATAATAAACAGTACACCTGTATGATTCTCACATAATAAACGGTACACCTGTATGACTCACATAATAAACGGTACACCTGTATGACTCACATAATAAACGGTACGCATGTATGACCCTCACATAGTAAACGGTACACCTGTATGACCCTCACATAATAAACGGTACACCAGTATGAATCACACATAATAAACGGTACACCTGCATGACTCACATAATAAACGGTACACCTGTATGACTCACATAATAAACGGTACGCATGTATGACCCTCACATAGTAAACAGTACACCTGTATGACTCACATAATAAACGGTACACCTGTATGACTCACATAATAAACGGTACGCATGTATGAGTCTCGCATAATAAACGGTACACCTGTATGACTCACATAATAAACGGTACACCTGTATGAATCTCGCATAATAAACAGTACACCTTAATGATTCTCACATAATAAACGGTACACCTGTATGACTCACATAATAAACGGTACGCATGTATGACCCTCACATAGTAAACGGTACACCTATATGACCCTCACATAGTAAACAGTATACCTGTATGACCCTCACATAATAAACGGTATACCTGTATGAGTCTCACATAATAAACGGTACACCTGTATGACCCTCACATAGAAAACGGTACACCCGTATGACCCTCGCATAGTAAACGGTACACCTGTATGACCCTCGCATAGTAAACGGTACACCTGTATGAGTCACACATAATAAACGGTACACCTGTATGACCCTCACATAGTAAACGGTACACTTGTATGACCCTCACATAGTAAACGGTACACTTGTATGACCCTCACATAATAAACGGTACACCTGTATGAGTCTCACATAATAAACGGTACACCTGTATGAGTCACACATAATAAACGGTACACCTGTATGATTCTCACATAATAAACGGTACACCTGTATGACTCACATAATAAACGGTACACCTGTATGACTCTCGCATAGTAAACGGTACACCTGTATGACCCTCACATAGTAAACGGTACACTTGTATGACCCTCACATAATAAACGGTACACCTGTATGACTCACATAATAAACGGTACACCTGGAATTGTTGAAAGGTGTTAAAGGCTGTGGTGTTGATATACAGTTTATTTAAAAAACATATTATCAGTATAACCAACTCAACGCGCGGGCTGAGCAGGGACGACAGTACCTTCTCTGCATCACCAAGACCTGGCAACACTGCCGACCGGGGAATCTCCGAGGTAAAAAGAAAATAATTTTTGTCACAGCGTGTGAACTCTCCTATTATTATTTATTTGTTTATTTCCCTCTTTTCTTTTGACGTTCATTCCAGTATTTTTATTTTTTACAAATCCTTTATTTTGATAGAATGTATAACTACTATTATAACTATATACAGTATACTGTTAAGGGGGAAACTTTTGGACCAGTATTATCTTAGTGAATTATTCTTATAAACTTTTATGTATGCATCTGCTTCCACTTTACTAGTACTATTTCATTTCCTGTGTTGTAGTACGCGACTATTATCTTGTTTACACTATGTTCTGCTGTCTTTACCACCTTTATAGTGTTAATTGTACATTGTGAATGATGTGTGTGTGTGTGTGTGTGTGTATGTGTGTGTGTGTGTGTGTGTGTGTGTGTGTGTGTGTGTGTGTGTGTGTGTGTGTGTTTTATGAACTCTCTAGTAACACAAAATATCTACATTCATTCTAATCTTATGGATTCTCTTAAAAAATAAAATGTACCAATTGGTATAAGAGAGAGAGGAAGAGAAACTGACTCAACTTTCAGCCAGGTTGGTCCATAATACAAGGGCCTGACCTATCACTGATAAACTTTGTCACTTTGTCTGTGTAAGTCTCTGTTTCAGTCTCTGCCTAATTGTCTCTCTGTCTATCTCCCTCGCTATCATTTTCTCTTTGTAGCTCCGTCTGTCTAATACTGCTTTTCCCTTTGCCTACCTGACTGTCTCACTATATCAACATCTCTGTCTGCCCACCTTTCTCTCTATTGATCAGATGGTTGTCCAGACGCAACAGGCAACAGAGGATAAGCTTCTATACCAATATCACACATCAGAAAAATACCAATCCTGTTAATGAAGCCCTAATACAGCCAGGGTCTGACCAGGTAGATTCTCAACAAACAAAAGACGATTCTTAGACGAGAGTAAAAGTTGCTTTATGGTAATTACTGAAAGCTGCGCCACTTCCCAGTTATCGCTTCTGCCACACTTACTTCTCAGCTCAACGTCTGAGAAATACCTGGGAGGAAATAGTAAGAGCTTTTCCTTTTATCTCCAGCTAATTATCTCTCAGCGTTCTCTTGAAACCAAAATACTTTCTCGCAATTAACGGACGGACGGAGACACACACACACACACACACACACACACACACACACACACAGGAGGTATATTACGAAGCGTGAATCAGGTAATAATACTAAAATATACAGTTATTAAGATAGGCACCCGCCCTAACAGCAGTTCGCGTGAGTCGGGGCACATCAGAGGTATACAACTCCTGTTATGTGAGGTCGTTCCAACAGCTTTCGAGCGGCTATTTTCGTCTTTATAATACTACACCATTGATGGGAGTTGGAAATCATCCTTTAATAACGTTACATAAATTTTCCATGAATAATAACGTTACTACCAGTTGATAAATTACATTAAACTTTTACATACAACAGTAAGACTATAGATGAATCAATACAAAGCTTGAATTAGTGAAAATGAATAACTCGTATCAAAACTAGTGTGCTGTATTTCGCGGTACAATATAAAATATAGCTATGATGAAGTATAATAACACGATTTGTCAGGTACTATAGTCCGCCTACCTTCCCTCGCCGACTCACAAACACGAACGACACTTTCTCCCAGACCCCCGGCAGCAGGCGTCCAGCACGGCCCCCACACGCTGCCTCTACTCACCCTTGACTGTTTAGGTCAACTCTCCCTCTCTTCTCCCACACTACTCTTCCTCTCCACCCCACCCCTCCCCTCCCCCTCTCCGCCAGCGTTCCTTACTCGCACCTTCCTGTCACGTAACAGGTTTCAGTTAAGCCTTATGACTCTTTATGATAGTAATATTTCACCTGCAGTTACTTTTATTATTAATATTATTATTAACTTACACTTATTCCTATAATTATTCAGATTTATACTAAACTGATTCACCATAAACTAAGCACATATTTAAGGTACTGTGAACGAAGGGAAACAGATACAGGGAAAAAATAATAGAGAATTTAATTAACACTCTCAAGAGACAGATTTAAACAGCTTCCTGATAAAAAAAAATGCTTGTGTTTTATTACCATATCTAAAAAAATTCCGGAGGCAAACATTAATAAAACAGTAAAGAATAGAGAAGAATATTGGAAATAATGCAAATGCCTCACATGCAGCCTTAGCGGTGGAACTCTTGCATTACACACAAACTTATAATGATTAATATCTTTTAAAACGTGAATATTTCTTTTGAGACTTGAGATATAAAGAGTACCTGATGGTATTATGTATTAATCTGTAACGCTGTAAGGCTATGAGGCCTGATGGTGAAAGGTAGATGAGAATGGTGAGGGTTGGTGAGAGGTGAGGAGGTGGATAAAGATAAAGTGTAGTGAAGGATGGTGAAGGATGGTGATCATGACTTATGAGATGCTGAATTATCTTGTACTGATAACATAATGAAGTCTTTATCACCTCTGGAACAACAACAACATCAACACTGGAACAACAACAACATCACCACTGGAACAAGAACAGCATCACCACTGGAACAAGAACAGCATCACCACTGGAACAAGAACAGCATCGCCACTGGAACAACATCATCACCACTGGAACAACAACGACAACATCACTACTGGAACAAGAACAGTATCACCACTGGAACAAGAACAGCATCACCACTGGAACAAGAACAGCATCACCACTGGAACAAGAACAGCATCACACTGGAACAAGAACATCACCACTGGAACAACAACATCACTACTGGAACAAGAACAGTATCACCACTGGAACAAGAACAGCATCACCACTGGAACAAGAACAGCATCACCACTGGAACAAGAACATCATCACACTGGAACAAAAACAGTACCACGACCTGAGAGGGCTGGATACACACAGCTGTTATCACAAGAGTCGACAGTAATCTCTTAAGCTTGTCCTGTGTCTCATGATGTGTTGTCTGTCCTGTAGAAAAAAATAACACTTCATCTTCTGTTAAAGAATGTCTATAATACCGTACGCCTCTCTCTCAGGAGGCTGCCGCTATATTCATGATATAATTGCATATTGATCTAATGTTACCGGAAGAGGGGAGGGAGAGAGAGTCAGCCTGGATAAGAAAGAAAGAAAGAAAGAAAGAAAGAAAGAAAGAAGCATAATTTTCCACTACTGCATCAGAGAAACAGGACGTGCATCACTCAAGGGCTCACAGAGGACTCAGTAAAATCCTCATTGGCTCTCATCCATCGTCTGCACCATTAAGAAAATGACCCCGGTAGTGTATGCGAGGGGAGGGGATTTAAGCTAACCGATAAGTCATCCATTATTTGAGAATGCATTTTAAGTGACCAACTAAGCCTTCGACACCGACTCAAAATAACTTAACTTAGCTTTTAATTTAGTCTAACTCAAACTTAACTTAACCTAACCTAACCTACATCCACAGTGAAGGAGTTGTTAGTCAGGGTTGGTCAGGTAAAGTTTCTTCTGTGATCCTGTGAAATGCTGTATGGATGGATGTTCTGCTCTCTCGCTCAAACACACACACACACGACTGTCTGGAGGCCTTCGGTGGGCGAGGCAGCGACTAATGGTAAGTATTATATGTAAATTGTTCAGAAAATACCAACATGTAAATTTACCAGATATATGGGAAAATAAGTCTCATTACCTGCTGTATATATGAGTATGTCTGTGTATGTATTTTGGTGTATACGTGTGTGTGTGTGTGTGTTGTACTGATATTTATGAGCGCGTTTGTTATTATGGTAGTGCGGACGTGTGTGGATATTTGTGGATAAATTCATGTATTAGTGACGTTAGTGGTGTCAATGACGCTGGTGGTGTTAGTGGTTCAATATGATGGTGATGGTAGGGGATGGTGGTAGTAAGTGGTGGGGGGGGGGTAGTAGAAGGATGTGGTATTGTGGTAATGTTTGTGATGGTGGTGATGGTAATGGTGGTGTGGCTGGTAGTAGGAGGTAGTGGTAGTAACTAATGGTGGTGCTTATGGTAGTAGTAAGTAACGACAACAAACACATCACTGTCCACAGGTAACCTCTACCTCACCTGAACCTACACTAATTGATTACCCAAAACAGGAAATATTTGAAGAAAAAAACACGAAATGAAGGTGACAATAAACAAAGCGTTAAACCTAGCATAACCTAACCTATTAGATGTCACGGAGGAATTTAATATATATATGAGCGAATTAGATCCTGCCACCAGCCTCAGTACCGACACACTAATTATAATTTGACAGTAAAAACATTTCATATGCACACACACATATTACTTTATGTAGGAGCAATTTGGTGAATTTTTATTACTGAGGTTGTAACAAAGTATTTCTCATAGCACGTGTACTAAGCTTCTCTCTTTGTCCGTCTGTCTGCCTGTCTTTCTGTCTGTCAAGTTTTACACTAGCTGCTGCCCCTGTACTTTGGACGAGAGAGAGAGAGAGAGAGAGAGAGAGAGAGAGAGAGAGAGAGAGAGTTGTAGATAATCCTTACTGCAATGGTGGATTTATTAGGCTGTGTTCATTAAGGCTGAAATTACTGGAAGATAAGAAGGATTTTCACACATTTAACCATACCTGTATAGCATGTTTTAAGAGCAGGGAGAGAGAGAGGGGTGGATAGATGGGGTGGAAATAGAGAGAGTTTTTGAAGGAATATTATAGGTGTAGTGTCTTTACAATTTTGTGTTAGACATTATGACACAGCGGACGAAGGTTTTTGACAACGTTACCGAGACAACAAGAGTCGCAGTGTTCATTTTGTAATTCATCGGACCCATCCATAGATACTTCTTAGTTGTGTGTACATGAAGTTCGTCACTAACAGACATACAACATTTGAACGAAATTCTCAGACACAGGAAACCTTCAAAGTTAATTCTGTAAAAATTTAAGAATTTTTATAGACATGCCAGTACAGTCGCGGACAAAAGTTCCTGGAACTGATCTAAAGTAATATGGAGATTGAATCTGTGAACTTTTGAGTCAGAAGCTTCATAAACAAGCTGTTTTTATGCACTTTTATTTCATCAGTTTCAGTTCCTGGTATAGTCTCAATATATTCGTTCGTACCCTGATCTAATCTTTCCCTGATACTTCCCGTGATATCTTACACTCTGCATCCCAACTATCTCACACTGTTCAAAAGCTCTCTCTCTCTCTCTCCGAATATTTTCACTTCACTTTTTTGTCTGTCCATTCAGTTTTCCTCCTTTATCTTCGTCTCTTCCTCTCACATCTTTATCACCCCATCAACCACTTTCTTCATTTGTCTTATCTGCTCGGTTTTTCTTTCATTTCTCCCCTACACTTATCTTCTCAATCTTTATCCTCCTGTTTTTGTTATCCTTCTTCTTCTTTCCTGATATTTGCTTCCACTGTCATTCTTTTTCACCCGTTACTTCTCCTTCATTCCACCTACCACCACTACCACCACCACCACTACCACGTATCACCACCACTACCACCTGCCATCAAAACAACCCTATCTTATCATCACCACCACCTGTCACCACAATCACCCTATTCTACCAACATCACCACCACCACGTATCACCACCACTACCACCTGCCATCAAAACAACCCTATCTTATCATCACTGTTAGATGTTCTGGGTAATAAGTTCTATATACAGGAGAGAACACAAACACCTGTATAGTTTTGTAGGTTCGGTTTACTGGATAAGAGTATGTACACAGAGGTGGATAACACTGCTCCCTAGCTAAGGTCCTGGTCAACTACCATAGACGACGTATGGCAAGTGATACATTAGCAGCTTCCATACGTCGCCAGGCACATTAATTAAGCGTGTGGGGTATGGTAATAACATTGCCACACGCTGCTAGCTAGGCTGAATAAATATAAATGGAGCACATACATAATATACATACATAATACATAATCCAGCATACATAATATACATACAATCACCACCACCTATCACCACAATCACCCTATTCTACCACCACCACCACCCACTTCTCACCACTAGCACCTAAAACCACCTTCACCAATTGCCACTACCACTCAGGAATAAATCTTAACGAAAGAACTTATAACAGTGATGATGTGTTAATGAAATTCTTCCATGAAAACGATAATTGGAAACAAAATAAAAATGCTCGGCCGATCTAACATCATCAGCTCAGACATGATTACGTCAGGTGCGGTAGCCTTTAACACGCTTTACCTGGAGCCAGTTGCTCACTTTACAAATAACGCGTCGTTTACTATCATAACCAAATGGTACTTATGTTAGGTTAGGCTAGGTTAGGTTAGGTATGATCACATTCAAATATTAATTTACATGATTATCTACATGATCGTCCCTAATCGACAAACCAATTTGACTCCTCGAAAACAAAGAAAGCTATTGTTCTCGCGCGCGCGCGCGCGTGTGTGTGTGTGTGTGTGTGTAGACACTCCCAGAATCGGTGCTGCAGTACGACCATCAAATCGTGTGTTAAGACGGGTCACCGCAGGAGTGAGGTGGTCTTCCTCAAGTTGACGATGAAATTGGTTCTTAACTGGAGGGGAAAAGGTTACCTGTAGCAAATGATGCAATCTCACACCTGGTGCCGCCCTCATGTGGTGAGTAGTAGGAAGCGAGAGATAAGAGAGAGGGAGAGAAAAGTATAAAAGGGAGATAGATAGATATAGGGACAGAAAAGTTGGAATTGGTGTAATGGCGTCTCTCACAGTGTGTGGTGGTGATGGTGGTAGTGGTGCAGAAGAACGAAGATGTCTGGTGGACTCCTAGTAATGTTGTGTGTGTGTGTGTGTGTGTGTGTTTCTCACCTATGTACCAGAAGACGAAGTACACGAATGATCTACCAGTAACATCTTTCATTCTCGTGATTTATTTGTGCCTTTGTCAAGTCAAACAAACGCTGGACGGTTCTCAGGCCAACACATACATATTGCAAACACACACACAGCCGCGTTCATATCCACATACTCGAAACAAAACTAACATACACAGATTCGGTTCGCTTGAGTTCTGTGTTGTCTAAAATTGTTTTATTTTTCAGTGGAGACAGTCACCCAGTGTTCACTCAGTGGAGGCAGTCACCCAGTGTTCACTCAGTGTAGACAGTCACTCAGTGGAGGCAGTCACCCAGTGTTCACTCAGTGTAGACAGTCACTCAGTGGAGGCAGTCACCCAGTGTTCACTCAGTGGAGGCAGTCACCCAGTGTTCACTCAGTGGAGGCAGTCACCCAGTGTTCACTCAGTGGAGGCAGTCACCCAGTGTTCACTCAGTGTAGACAGTCATCCAGTGTTCACTCAGTGGAGGCAGTCACCCAGTGTTCACTCAGTGTAGACAGTCACTCAGTGGAGGCAGTCACCCAGTGTTCACTCAGTGTAGACAGTCACTCAGTGGAGGCAGTCACCCAGTGTTCACTCAGTGTAGACAGTCACTCAGTGGAGGCAGTCACCCAGTGTTCACAATGCCTTTGTAAATGAGTTAACAAGGAAGTTTACACAGTCGTGAAATATATTACTGAATTAAAACATTGTTGAACGTGGAATGGCTCTTAGATAAAGGTGTTTAAACCTCTGGGATAAAACTAAGACAATAATTTTCTCAGGGGAGACGCATTGTAACCCGGACATAAACTTTAATGGAGGTCTGCATGGCTTATGTTATAGATTTACTTATGGACAAACTTTGCGAGTAATATGTTTACAATTCTTGTATACTAACAGCGTCAATTTTTGTGAGAATATTTCCCACACAACAAACTCTATAGTAATAAGAAACATGCCTGAATATAAAGCAGCTTTTTCCTCTCTCATCGCTTTACAAACAACGAAGAAACAGACAACTGCTAATAGACACTACTAAAGTCCATTACATTTCACTACTTAATGGTTAATGTAATATTTTAATACATTTTGACTTACTATCACTCTGTCCTTTCATCAACACGTTTATATTTCTTGATTCTCGAAACTCTTATTATCATTTGTTAATAATTTCTTCATTTTTGTTGCCATGGTTTCTCTTTCCTCACTTCTCCCTTCCACCCTCTGATCTGTGACGACTCTCTCTCTCTCTCTCTCCACATGATAACACCAGTATTCTCATAAAAACATATTGTATTCCCGGATCATATCGTTCAATAAACATGTATCTGGCTTGTGTAAACAATAGAAAATAAAAGTTTTAAAGGGAATGTTTTTTTTCGCGTTTGTATAATGCAAATTTCTTGTTTTCAATTTCTAGTTAAGCGCGCACTGTCCAGGAAATTTTAGTATAAAACATTTTCTGTTTGAAATGTAGATGACACTCTGTGTTAACGCTCATGGGAGCGTTATTGGTTCCTGCTGGATAATAAGACCTTTGTCGTTGACGCGATGAGTATAATTCGGTCAAAACCTGTTAAAGAACAATTCATATACTGTATAACAAATGCTGGTATATCAGGACACACAGTATGAATAGTACGATCAATATACAGCACATAACCTATTAACCTCTTAAACATAACTCACATGTTACAACTGTTGATACATCAGGAGACAGTTTGTATAATATGATCAATATACAGCACATAACCTATTAACCTCTTAAACATAACTCACATGTTACAACTGTTGATACATCAGGACACAGTTTGTATAATATGATCAATATACAGCACATAACCTATTAACCTCTTAAACATAACTCACATGTTACAACTGTTGATACATGAGGACACAGTTTGTATAATATGATCAATATACAGCACATAACCTATTAACCTCTTAAACATAACCCACATGTTACAACTGTTGATACATCAGGACACAGTTTGTGTAATATGATCAATATACAGCACATAACCTATTAACCTCTTAAACATAACTCACATGTTACAACTGTTGATACATCAGGACACAGTTTGTATAATATGATCAATATACAGCACATAACCTATTAACCTCTTAAACATAACTCACATGTTACAACTATTGATACATCAGGACACAGTTTGTATAATATGATCAATATACAGCACATAACCTATTAACCTCTTAAACATAACTCACATGTTACAACTGTTGATACATCAGGACACAGTTTGTATAATATGATCAATATACAGTACATAACCTATTAACCTCTTAAACATAACTCACATGTTACAACTATTGATACATCAGGACACAGTTTGTATAATATGATCAATATACAGCACATAACCTATTAACCTCTTAAACATAACTCACATGTTACAACTGTTGATACATCAGGACACAGTTTGTATAATATGATCAATATACAGTACATAACCTATTAACCTCTTAAACATAACTCACATGTTACAACTGTTGATACATCAGGACACAGTTTGTATAATATGATCAATATACAGTACATAACCTATTAACCACTTAAACATAACTCACATGTTACAACTGTTGATACATCAGGACACAGTTTGTATAATATGATCAATATACAGTACATAAATATACGTA
>NW_024724791.1:0-11406 GCF_018991925.1 Homarus americanus
CGCTACCTCTGGGCCACCAGGACAATAAAAGCAGTCCTAGACTCTGGTATATTTCACACAAAGCCTGTTCAACGGGCTTATGGCACCGTGAACCTCTAATGGGGAACACCCGTGCCGCTTAGGTGATCAGAGGAACGTTTTACCAAATCCGGCTTCGAAACACGAGGATCCATATATATTTCATTAGCCCAATAAAGCACGCGGACTTCTTCATATAATCAACACCTCACCCCACCAGGATTCGAACCAACGATCTTCTAATTGTGACCGGGGAACGCTACCTCTGGCCCACCAGGACACTAAAAGCATTCCTAGACTTTGCTATATTCCACACAAAGCCTGTTCAACGAGCTTATGGCGCCGTGAACCTTTAATGGGGACCCCCCTTGCCGCTTAGGTGATCAGAGCAACGTTTTACCAAATGTGGCTTCGAAACCCGAGGATCCATATATATTTCATTTGACCATTAAATCACGCGGACTTCTACATATAATCAACACCTCACCCCACCAGGATTTGAACCCACGATCTTATAATTGTGATCTTATAATTGCGACCGGGGAATGCTACCTCTGGGCCACCAGGACAATAAAAGCAGTCCTAGACTCTGCTATATGTCACACAAAGCCTGTTCAACGGGCTTATGGCACCGTGAACCTCTAATGGGGACCACCCGTGCCGCTTAGGTGATCAGAGCAACGTTTTACCAAATGCGGCTTCGAAACAAGGAGGATCCATAAATATTTCATTAGCCCAATATAGCAAGCAGACTTCTACATATAATCAACACCTCACCCCACCAGGATTTGAACCCACGATCTTATAATTGTGACCGGGGAATGCTACCTCTGGGCCACCAGGACAATAAAAGCAGTTCTAGACTCTGCTATATTTCACACAAAGCCTGTTCAACGAGCTTATGGCGTCGTGAACCTCTAATGGGGACCCCCCGTGCTGCTTAGGTGATCAGAGCAACGTTTTGCAAATGTGGCTTCGAGCCGGGATCCATAAATATTTCAATAGCCCAATAAAGCAAGCAGACTTCTACATATAATCAACACCTCACCCCACCAGGATTTGAACCCACGATCTTATAATTGTGACCGGGGAACGCTACCTCTGGGCCACCATGACAATAAAAGCAGTCCTAGACTCTGCTATATTTCACACAAAGCCTGTTCAACGGGTTTATGGCACCGTGAACCTCTAATGGGGATCACCCGTGCCGCTTAGGTGATCAGAGCAACGTTTTACCAAATGCGGCTTCGAAACAAGGAGGATCCATAAATATTTCATTAGCCCAAATAAAGCAAGCAGACTTCTACATATAATCAACACCTCACCCCACCAGGATTTGAACCCACGATCTTATAATTGTGAACGTGGAATGCTACCTCTGGGCCACCAGGACAATAAAAGCAGTCCTAGACTCTGGTATATTTCACACAAAGCCTGTTCAACGAACTTATGGCGCCGTGAACCTCCAATGGGGACCACCCGTGCCGCTTAGGTGATCAGAGCGACGTTTTACCAAATCCGGCTTCGAAACACGAGGATCCATATATATTTCATTAGCCCAATAAAGCACGTGAACTTCGACATATAATCAACACCTCACCCCAACAGGATTCAAACCCACGATCTTATAATTGTGACCAGGCTATGCTACCTCTGGGCCACCAGGACACTAAAAGCATTCCTAGACTCTGCTATATTTCACACAAAGCCTGTTCAACGAGCTTATGGCGCCGTGAACCTCTAATGGGGACCACCCGTGCCGCTTAGGTGATCAGACCAACATTTTTACCAAATGTGGCCCGAAACAGAAAGGATCCATATATATTTCATTAGCCCAATAAAGCCTGGCGGACTTCTACATTTAATCAACACCTCACTCCACGGTTACAACACGATCTTATAGTGGCGAGAGCGCTACCTCTGGGCCTACCCAGGATAATAAAAGCATTCCTAGACTCTGCTATATTTCACAAAAGCCTGTTCAGCAGGCTTATGGCGCCGTGAACCTCAATGAGATACGTGCCGCTTGGGTGATCGAGAGCAGCGTTTTTACCAAATGTGGCTTCGAAACCCGAGGATCCATATATATTTCATTAGACCATTAAAGCATGCGGACTTCTACATATAATCAACACCTCACCCCACCAGAATTTGAACCCACAATCTTATAATTGTGACCGGGGGACGCTACCTCTGGGCCACCAGGAAACTAAAAGAATTCCTAGACTCTGCTATATTTCACACAAAGCCTGTTCAACGAGCTTATGGCGCCGTGAACCTCTAATGGGGACCACCCGTGCCGCTTAGGTGATCAGAGCAACGTTTTACCAAATGTGGCTTCGAAACCCGAGGATCCATATATATTTCATAAGACCATTAAAGCACGCAGACTTCTACATATAATCAACACCTCACCCCACCAGGATTTGAACCCACAATCTTATAATTGTGACCGGGGGACTCTACCTCTCGGCCACCAGGACAATAAAAGCAGTCCTAGACTCTGCTATATTTCACACAAAGCCTGTTCAACGAGCTTATGGCGCCGTGAACCTCTAATAGGGACCACCCGTGCCGCATAGGTGATCAGAGCAACGTTTTACCAAATGTGGCTTCGAAACCCGAGGATCCATATATATTTCATTAGACCATTAAATCACGCAGACTTCTACATATAATCAACACCTCACCCCACCAGGATTTGAACCCACAATCTTATAATTGTGACCGGGGGACTCTACCTCTGGCCCACCAGGACACTAAAAGCATTCCTAGACTTTGCTATATTTCACACAAAGCCTGTTCCAGCAGGCTTATGGGCGCGTGAACCTCTAATGGGGACCACCCGTGCCACTTGATGATCAAACCAGCATTTTACCAAATCTGTTCGAAACAAGAAGGATCCATATACCATTAGCCCAATAAAGCACGCGGACTTCTACATATAATCAACCCCTCACCCCACCAGGATTTGAACCCACGATCTTATAATTGTGACCGGGGAGATGCTACCTCTGGGCCACCAGGATAATAAAGGCAGTCCTAGACTCTGCTATATTTCACACAAAGTCTGTTCAACGAGCTTATGGCGCCGTGAACCTCCAATGGGGACCACCCGTGCCGCATAGGTGATCAGAGCAACGTTTTACCGTCGGCTTGACAAGGAGGATCCATAAATATTTCATTAGCCCAATAAAGCAAGCAGACTTTTACATATAATCAACACCTCACCCCACCAGGATTTGAACCCACGATCTTATAATTGTGACCGGGGAATGCTACCTCTGGGCCACCAGGACAATAAAAGCAGTCCTAGACTCTGGTATATTTCACACAAAGCCTGTTGAACGAGCTTATCGCGCCGTGAACCTCCAATGGGGACCACCCGTGCCGCTTAGGTGATCACAGCAACGTTTTACCAAATCCGGCTTCGAAACACGAGGATCCATATATATTTCATTAGCCCAATAAAGCACGCGGACTTCTTCATATAATCAACACCTCACCCCACCAGGATTCGAACCAACGATCTTCTAATTGTGACCGGGGAACGCTACCTCTGGCCCACCAGGACACTAAAAGCATTCCTAGACTTTGCTATATTTCACACAAAGCCTGTTCAACGAGCTTATGGCGCCGTGAACCTCTAATGGGGACCCCCCTTGCCGCTTAGGTGATCAGAGCAACGTTTTACCAAATGTGGCTTCGAAACCCGAGGATCCATATATATTTCATTTGACCATTAAATCACGCGGACTTCTACATATAATCAACACCTCACCCCACCAGGATTTGAACCCATGATCTTATAATTGTGATCTTATAATTGTGACCGGGGAATGCTACCTCTGGGCCACCAGGACACTAAAAGCAGTCCTAGACTCTGCTATATTTCACACAAAGACTGTTCAACGAGCTTATGGCGCCGTGAACCTCTAATGGGGACCACCCGTGCCGCTTAGGTGATCAGACCAACATTTTACCAAATGCAGCTTCGAAACAAGAAGGATCCATATATTTTTCATTATCCCAATAAAGCACGCGGACTTCTACATTTAATCAACACCTCACCCCACCAGGATTTGAACCCACGATCTTATAATTGTGACCGGGAAACGCTACCTCTGGGCCACTAGGACAATAAATGCAGTCCTAGACTCTGCTTTATTTCACACAAAGCCTGTTCAATGAGCGAATGGCGCCGTGAACCTCTAATGGGGACCACCCGTGCCACTTAGGTGATCAGAGCAACGTTTTACCGAGTGCGGCTTCGAAACACGAGGATCCATATATATTTCATGAGCCCAATATAGCACGCGGACTTCTACATATAATCAACACCTCACCCCACCAGGATTTGAACCCACGATCTTATAATTTTGACCGGGGAATGCTACCTCTGGGCCACCAGGACACTAAAAGCAGTCCTAGACTCTGCTATATTTCACACAAGGACTGTTCAACGAGCTTTTGGCGCCGTGAACCTCTAATGGGGACCACCCGTGCCGCTTAGGTGATCAGAGCAACGTTTTACCAAATGCAGCTTCGAAACACGCGGATCCATATATATTTCATTAGCCCAATAAAGCACGCGGACTTCTACATTTAATCAACACCTCACCCCACCAGGATTTGAACCCACGATCTTATAATTGTGACCGGGGAACGCTACCTCTGGGCCACCAGGACAATAAAAGCAGTCCTAGACTCTGCTATATTTCACACAAAGCCAGTTCAACGAGCTTATGGCGCCGTGAACCTCTAATGGGGATCACCCGTGCCGCTTAGGTGATCAGAGCAACGTTTTACCAAATGCGGATTGGAAACTAGAGGATCCATATATATTTCATTAGCCCAATAAAGCACGAGGACATCTACATATAATCAACACCTCACCCCAACAGGATTCGAACCCAAGATCTTATAAGTGTGACCGGGGAACACTACCTCTGGGCCACCAGGACACTAAAAGCAGTCCTAGACTCTGATATATTTCACACAAAGCCTGTTCAACGAGCTTATGGCACCGTGAACCTCTAATAGGGACCACCCGTGCCGCTTAGGTGATCAGAGCAACGTTTACCAAATCCGGCTTGGAAACACGAGGATCCATATATATTTCATTAGCCCAATAAAGCATGCGGACTTCTACATATAATCACCACCTCACCCCAACAGGATATGAACCCACGATCTTATAATTGTGACCGGAGAATGCTACCTCTGGGCCACCAGGACAATAAAAGCAGTCCTAGACTCTGTTATATTTCACGCAAAGTCTGTTCAAGCATAACCGTGAACCTCCTAATGGGGACCACCTGTGCCGCTTAGGTGATCAGAGCAGCTTAGCAAATCACGGCTTCGAAACATGAGGATCCATATATATTTCATTAGCCCAATAAACCGCCTTGGACTTCTACATATAATCAACACCTCACCCCACCAGGGTTTGAACCCACGATCTTATAATTGTGACCGGGGAATGCTACCTCTGGGCCACCAGGACAATAAAAGCGGTCCTAGACTCTGCTATATTTCACACAAAGCCTGTTCAACGAGCTTATGGCGCCGTGAACCTCTAATGGGGACCACCCATGCCGCTTAGGTGATCAGAGCAACGTTTTACCAAATGCGGCTTCGAAACACGGGGATCCATATATATTTCATTAGCCCAATAAAGCATGCGGACTTCTTCATATAATCAACACCTCACCCCACCAGGATTCGAACCCACGATCTTCTAATTGTGACCGGGGAACGCTACCTCTGGCTCACCAGGACATTAAAAGCATTCCTAGACTCTGCTATATTTCACACAAAGCCTGTTCAACGAGCTTATGACGCCGTTAACATCTAATGGGGACCCCCGTGCCGCTTAGGTGATCAGAGCAACGTTTTACCAAATGTGGCTTCGAAACCCGTGGATCCATATATATTTCATTAGACCATTAAAGCACGCGGACTTCTACATATAATCAACACCTCACCCCACCAGGATTTGAACCCACAATCTTATAATTGTGACCAATACAAAGGGGCCTTCTCTAGCCCTGGGACAATAAAACAGTCTAGACTCTGCTACTTTCACACAAAAACTGTTCAAGAGCTTTTGGCGCGTGAACCTCTAATGAGGACCATCAGATAACATTTTACCAAATCGACTGAGGAAACAAGAAGGATCCATATATATTTCATTAGCCCAATAAAGCCGTGGACTTCACATTTAATCAACACCTCACCCCACCAGGATTTGAACCCACGATCTTATAATTGTGACCGGGGAACGCTACCTATGGGCCACCAGGACAATAAAAGCAGTCCTGGACTCTGCTATGTTTCACACAAAGCCTGTTCAACGAGCTTATGGCGCCGTGAACCACTAATGGGGACCACCCATGCCCCTTAGGTGATCAGAGCAACGTTTTACCAAATGCGGCTTCGAAACACGAGGATCCATATATATTTCATTAGCCCAATAAAGCATGCGGACTTCTTCATATAATCAACACCTCACCGCACCAGGATTCGAACCCACGATCTTCTAATTGTGACCGGGGAACGCTACCTCTGGCCCACCAGGACACTAAAAGCATTCCTAGACTCTGCTATATTTCACACAAAGCCTGTTCAACGAGTTTAAGGCGCCGTGAACCTCTTATGGGGATCCCCCGTGCCGCTTAGGTGATCAGAGCAACGTTTGCAAATGCGGCAGAAACAAGAAAAGGATGCATATATATTTCATTAGCCCCAATAGCCACGCGGACTACATTTAATCAACACCTCCACCCCTGGGGTTGAACCCACAATCTTTTTAATTGTGACCGGGGGGGCCATACCTCTGGGCCACCAGGACAATAAAAGCAGTCCTAGGCTCTGCTATATTTCCACACAAAGCCTGTTCAAGCGAGAGCTTATGGCGCGTGAACCTCTAATGAGGACCACCCGTGCAGCTTAGGTGATCAGACCAGCTTATTTTACCAAATGCTGCTTCGAAACAAGAAGGATCCATATCTATTTCATAAGCCCAATAAAGCACGCAGACTTCTACATTTAATCAACACCTCACCCCACCAGGGTTTGAACCCACGATCTTATAATTGTGACCGGGGAACGCTACCTCTGGGCCACCAGGACAATAAAAGCAGTCCTAGACTCTGCTATATTTCACACAAAGCCTGTTCAACGAGCTTATGGCGCCGTGAACCTCTAATGGGGACAACCCATGCCGCTTAGGTGATCAGAGCAACGTTTTAGCAAATGTGGCTTCGAAACCCGAGGATCCATATATATTTCATTAGACCATTAAAGCACACGGACTTCTACATATAATCAACACCTCACCCCACCAGGATTTGAACCCACAATCTTATAATTGTGACCGGGGGACGCTACCTCTGGGCCACCAGGAAACTAAAAGCATTCCTAGACTCTGCTATATTTCACACAAAGCCTGTTCAACGAGCTTATGGCGCCGTGAACCTCTAATGGGGCCCACCCGTGCCGCTTAGGTGATCAGAGCAACGTTTTACCAAATGTGGCTTCGAAACCCGAGGATCCATATATATTTCCTCAGACCATTAAAGCACGCAGACGTCTACATATAATCAACACCTCACCCCACCAGGATTTGAACCCACAATCTTATAATTGTGACCGGGGGACGCTACCTCTCGGCCACCAGGACAATAAAAGCAGTCCTAGACTCTGCTATATTTCACACAATGCCTGTTCAACGAGCTTATGGCGCCGTGAACCTCTAATGGGGACCACCTGTGCCGCTTAGGTGATTAGACCAACATTTTACCAAATGCGGCTTTGAAACAAGAAGGATCCATATATATTTCATTCGCCCAATAAAGCACACGGACTTCTACATTTAATCAACACCTCACCCCACCAGGATTTGAACCCACGATCTTATAATTGTGACCGGGGAACGCTACCTCTTGGCCACCAGGACAATAAAAGCAGTCCTAGACTCTGTTATATTTCACACAAAGCCTGTTCAACGAGCTTATGCCGTGAACCTCCCCAATAGGGACCACCCGTGCGCTTAGGTGATCAGAGCAACGTTTTACCAAATGTGGCTTCGAAACCCGAGGATCCATATATATATCATTAGACCATTAAAGCACGCGGACTTCTACATATAATCAACACCTCACCCCACCAGGATTTGAACCCACGATCTTATAATTGTGACCGGGGAACGCTAACTCTGGGCCACCAGGACAATAAAAGCAGTCCTAGACTCTGCTATATTTCACAAAAAGCCTGTTCAACGAGCTTATGGCGCTGTGAACCACTATAGGGGACCACCCCTGCCGCTTAGGTGACCAGAGCAACGTTTTACCAAATGCGGCTTCGAAACACTAGGATCCATATATATTTCATTAGCCCAATAAAGCAGGCGGACTTCTACATATAATCAACACCTCACCCCACCAGGATTTGAACCCACGATTTTATAATTGTGACGGGGAACGCTACTTATGGGCCACCAGGACACTATAAGCAGTCCTAGACTCTGTTATACTTCACACAAAGCCTGTTCAGCGAGCTTATGGCGCCGTAAACCACTATAGGGGACCACCCGTGCCGCTTAGGTGATCAGAGCAACGTTTTACCAAATCCGGCTTGGAAACACGAGGATCCATATATATTTCATTAGCCCAATAAGCCACGCGGACTTCTACATTTAATCAACACCTCACCCCACCAGGATTTGAATTACGATCACTTATAATTGTGACGAGAACGCTACCTCCTGGGCCACCAGGACAATAAAGCAGTCTAGACTCTGCTATATTTCACACAAAGAAGCCTGTTCCAACGAGCTTATGGCGCCGTGAACCTCTAATAGGGACCACCCATGCGGCAAGTGATCAGAGCAACATTTTGCAAATGCGGCTTGACAAAGAAGGATCCATATATATTTCATTAGCCCAATAAAGCACGTGGACTTTAACATTTAATCAACACCTCACCCCACCAGGATTTGAACCCACGATCTTATAATTGTGACCAGGGAACGCTACCTCTGGGCCACCAGGACAATAAAAGCAGTCCTAGACTCTGCTATATTTCACACAAAGCCTGTTCAACGAGCTTATGGCGCCGTGAACTTCTAATGGGGACCACCCATGCCGCTTAGGTGATTAGAGCAACGTTTTACCAAATGCGGCTTCGAAACACGAGGATCCATATATATTTCATTAGCCCAATAAAGCATGCGGACTTCTTCATATAATCAACACCTCACCCCTTCAGGATTCGAACCCACGATCTTCTAATTGTGACCGGGGAACGCTAACTCTGGCCCACCAGGACACTAAAAGCATTCCTAGACTCTGCTATAATTCACACAAAGCCTGTTCAACGAGCTTATGGCGCCGTGAACCTCTTATGGGGACCACCCGTGCCGCTTAGGTGATTAGACCAACATTTTACCAAATGCGGCTTCGAAACAAGAAGGATCCATATATATTTCATTAGCCCAATAAAGCACGCAGACTTCTACATATAATCAACACCTCACCCCACCAGGATTTGAACCCACGATCATATAATTGTGACCGGGGACTGCTACCTCTGGGCCACCAGGACAATAAAAGCAGTCCTAGACTCTGCTATATTTCACACAAAGCCTGTTCAACGAGCTTATGGCGCTGTGAACCTCTAATGGGGACCACCTGTGCCGCTTAGGTGATCAGAGCAACGTTTTACCAAATCCGGCTTCGAAACACGAGGATCCATATATATTTCATTAGCCCAATAAAGCACGCGGACTTTTACATATAATCAAAACCTCACCCCACCAGGATTTGAACCCACGATCATATAATTGTGACCGGGGAATGCTACCTCTGGGCCACTAGGACAATAAAAGCAGTCCTAGACTCTGCTATATTTCACACAAAGCCTGTTCAAGCGAGCTTATGGCGCCGTGAGACATAATAGGGACAACCCATGCGCTTAGGTGATCAGGCAACGTTTTTAGCAAATGTGGCTTCAGAAACCCGAGGATCATATATATTTACATTAGACCATTAAAACTGCGGACTTCTACATATAATCAACACCTCACCCCACCAGGATTTGAACACAATCTTATAATTGTGACGGGGACTACCTCCTGGGCCGCCCAGAAGCTAAAGCATTCCTAGACTCTGCTATATTTCACACAAAGCCTGTTCAACGAGCTTATGGCGCTGTGAACCTCTAATGGGGCCCACCCGTGCCGCTTAGGTGATCAGAGCAACGTTTTACCAAATGTGGCTTCGAAAGCCGAGGATCCATATATATTTCCTCAGACCATTAAAGCACGCAGACTTCTACATATAATCAACACCTCACCCCACCAGGATTTGAACCCACAATCTTATAATTGTGACCGGGGGACGCTACCTCTCGGCCACCAGGACAATAAAAGCAGTCCTAGACTCTGCTATATTTCACACAAAGCCTGTTCATCGAGCTTATGGCGCCGTGAACCTCTAATGGGGACCACCCATGCCGCTTAGGTGATCAGAGCAACGTTTTACCAAATGCGGCTTCGAAACACGAGGATCCATATATATTTCATTCGCCCAATAAAGCACACGGACTTCTTCATATAATCAACACCTCACCCCACCAGGATTCGAACCCACGATCTTCTAATTGTGAACGGGGAACGCTACCTCTGGCCCACCAGGACACTAAAAGCATTCCTAGACTCTGCTATATTTCACACAAAGCCTGTTCTTGAGCTTATGGCGCCGTGAGCCTCTAATGGGGATACCCATTGCGCTTAGGTGATCAGACCAACATTTTACCAAATGCGGCTTGAAACAAGAGGATCCATATATATTTCATTAGCCCAATAAGGCACGCAGATTTCTACATATAATCAACACCTCTCCCCACCAGGATTCGAACCCACGATCTTATAATTGTGACCGGGGAACGCTACCTCTGGGCCACCAGGACACTAAAAGCAGTCTAGACTCTGCTTGCTATATTTCACACAAAGCCTGTTCAAGCGAGGCTTATGGCCGTGAACCTCTAATGGGGACCCCCCGTGCCGCTTAGGTGATCAGAGCAACGTTTTACCAAATGTGGCTTCGAAACCCGAGGATCCATATATATTTCATTAGACCATTAAAACACGCGGACTTCTACATATAATCAACACCTCACCCCACCTAGATTTGAACCCACAATCTTATAATTGTGACCGGTGGACGCTACCTCTGGGACACCAGGACAATAAAAGCAGTCTTAGACTCTGCTATATTTCACACAAAGCCTGTTCAACGAGATTATGGCGCCGTGAAACTCTAATTGGGACCACCCGTGCCGCTTAGGTGATCAGACCAACATTTTACCAAATGCCGCTTCGAAACA
>NW_024724792.1:0-16088 GCF_018991925.1 Homarus americanus
GATATTGCAAGTGTCTCGAACCCCTCCTGCCAGCAAGCTGGGGCCGAGGCAGGCATTGCATGGTATGTCTGGCAGCGTAGGAAGACTAGAGGAAAAGCCAGTCAGCCAGCATTAAAAGAGTTCACCAGTTGCCCTCATATTAACACAATTACCAAGATTTAAAATCGTGTAAAGTACCTTAGTATGAAATTTAAACTACTTTCTTACAAATGCTGGAGACTAAGGGATTTAGGTCAAGCTTATTTTTGGAAAAATCAATATTTTGACAACGTGAAAACTAACTTCTTCGTATCGTAAAGATGGTCTACATATTTAAGAATACCCTGTATCTATAAAGGCTTTTTAAAACCTACAAGCAAAGCATACTTTAAATATGTAATTATTTCAAAGTAAGTTAACAATTACTCTATTTTTTTTTTTAAAGGTGAACAAATCCTTAAACAAAACTAAAACCACAACGACAGCTACAGTACTGTAGGCCTACTTTAAGTTATAGCAGAATGTTTCCGATTTTGTGCAACAACAGTTCCGTTAACGGAAACTAACAGTCTTGTGTACTCGTCTTCACGGTCCTCGAATGAATAATATTGTAACTAAAAATTAAGTAATGTAGTCTTTGTACAACTGTAATGCAATAAAATAAGAACACACATCTACAGTACGTCTCTATAGCCAAAATATATACCAAATCTTGTGAAGTACGTCCGAATAAACACTTAAAATATTTAACATTAAATCTTCGTGAACATGAAATTAACCACAATTAACACATACCGTATAGGAACAGGGTTGCCACATGTACGACAAGCTTCACGGCCAAATCTTTTTGGATGGAAAGCACAAAGATATTTTGCAATCCACACAAAATAAAAATCTCCCCCACAATATGCACTTAAAATGTCGCAATCAAACAAAATTTTCACTTATAATTCAGAGCCCAATAATTACATAAACATAATATCTATAATCTACAGTGAAGATTTACCGTAAACTCAAATGGTGGTGGAGCATGATAATGGTGGAGTCCAGTTCGTCACCGTCCCCTGGTTCTTCCTTCTCGTACGTGATTGCAGAGTTAAATAGCTCCACCATGTGTGGTGTTACTTTCAAATCTCTGCAACATTTTCCTTGGAACTGGAGCATTTTCACTTCCATCACTGGCTATACTAACACAGACGAATTTTTCTTCCCATAATTTGTTATATTTTCTACCACTGTCGTAAGACACTTTGCAAAAACTAATCATTTTGAAAACTATCAATCAGAATTTCAGAAAGTAACTCAGATGGCTTTGTAAACTATAAAGCAGGGGTTCTCAACCAGGGGGAATTTCCCCCCTCAGGTTTTCAGAGACGGGGGAAAACTGATACTAATATGGAAATAATAAAGGATTTTCAGTATTATATGCATATTATTTGGAATGCACTTTTTGAGGCAGACAATCTTGGAAAGGAGGGGGGAATGACATTCTGACATATGGTGAAAAGAGTGCATGAGGCAAACAAGGTTGAGAACCACTGCTATAAAGCTTAACCCATATGCTGGACACGTTCAGTCTGAACAACTCAAATATGAGAACTAACAACTAAGGCAGTAACTAGTAAGGACAGTCACCTTTCAATTGAGAAATTTGAAAATCTGTTAGACATGTCTTCAAAATCCACTAGATGAGGTATTAACACAAAATTCGGCCAAATAGTTTGGCCGTGACCAACCACTTTCCACGGCCGAAGTAGAAAAATTTGACAACTAGTTTAATATGACTACTACAAAGTTAGTAATTTAGAGTTGTGTGTAGGGGCTTCTTCTTCTGTGAAAAAGAAAGACAGTGGGCCAGGAGTTGTGTAGGGTCTTCTTCCTTCTTCTTCTTCTTCTTCTTCTTCTTCTTCTTCTTCTTCTTCTTCTCTTCTTCTTCTTCTTCTTCTTCTTCTTCTTCTTCTTCTTTCTTCTTCTTCTTCTTCTTCTTCTTCTTCTTCTTCTTCTTCTTCTTCTTCTTCTTCTTCTTCTTCTTCTTCTTCTCTTCTTCTTCTTCTTCTTCTTCTTCTTCTTCTTCTTCTTCTTCTTCTTCTCTTCTCTTCTTCTTCTTCTTCTTCTTCTTCTTCTTCTTCTTCTTCTTCTTTCTTCTTCTTCTTCTTCTTCTTCTTCTTCTTCCTCTTTCTTCTCTTCTTCTTCTTCTTCTTCTTCTTCTTCTTCTTCTTCTTCTTCTTCTTCTTTTCTTCTTCTTCTTCTTCTTCCTCCTCCTCCTCCTCCTCTTCTTCTTCTTCTTCTCTTCTTCTTCTTCTTCTTCTTCTTCTTCTTCTTCTCCTCTCCTCTCCTTCTTCTTCTTCTTCTTCTTCCTCTTCTTCCTCCTTCTTCTTCTTCTTCTTCTTCTTCTTCTTCTTCTTCTTCTTCTTCTTCTTCTCTTCTTCTTCTTCTTCTTCTTCTTCCTTCTTCTTCTTCTCTTCTTCTCTTCTTCTTCTTCTTCTTCTTCTTCTTCTTCTTCTTCTTCTTTCTTCTTCTTCTTCTTCTTCTTCTTCCTCCTCCTCCTTCTCCTTCTTCTTCTCCTTCTTCTTCTTCTTCTTCTTCTTTCTTCTTCTTCTTCTTCTTCTTCTTCTTCTTCTTCTTCTTCCTTCTTCTTCTTCTTCTTCTTCTTCTTCTTCTTCTTCTTCTTCTTCTTCTTCTTCTTCTTCTTCTTCTTCTTCTTCTTCTTCTTCTTCTTCTTCTTCTTCTTCTTCTTCTTCTTCCTCCTCCTCCTCCTCCTTCTTCTTCTTCTTCTTCTTCTCTTCTTCTTCTTCTTCTTCTTCTTCTTCTTCTTCTTCTTCTTCTTCTTCTTCTTCTTCTTCCTTCTCTTCTTCTTCTTCTTCTTCTTCTTCTTCTTCTTCTACACTGTAATACATCGTAACATATTAAACCACACACACTTTGGCTTCTACATTAGATATAATTACTTTGCCTAAACTACTATTCATGTAGCCTTACCACAGTAGTAGTATAAAATCTAACCTTACATGAGCCACTCTTTCTATAATAATTAAATATCCATTCTTGAAACTTATGAATACAACAAATTTTGCTCATAATTCTCTTCCAACAGGTTATGCAAGTCAGGAACATTGTACAACAATAGTTATGCTCACCTTTATAAGACTTCAGCCAATGTCAAATAGCCAAGAATGCTCTTCCACCTCCCACACACTTCTGAAATAAAAAATAAAAACGTCAACATTTATAGAAAAATTATTAAAATTTACCCTTGTACAAGACTTTCTTTTTTCCCCAAAAATGTATCGCAAATTACCCTTCGTCTAATGCGCCGTAGGCGTAGGTGACTAGCTAGCAAGTCTGAGACGAGCAGTAGTCTACTAAGCACAAACATTACGTTCCTAATATTACTGAAAAACAAACAAAATTATCACAAACTTACGGCAAATTGGACGAAGATGTAAATAATGGCTTAAAAGCAGAGGGAACCTCACAGTATTCACCAATAAAACTATTTCTTTTTAACTATGGTAAATTTAATTTATGCTCACCTGTATATTGTATATAAAGGCTTCAGCCAAGGTCAAATACCCTACAAAGGTCATCCACCTCCCACTCAAATCTGAAATAAGTCATTAAACCGTCAACCTTTATAGACAAATTATACTTATATCAAGTCCAAATATCCACTTATATCAGAACAAATCAACTTGTATAACAACAATTCAGAGAACAACCCTCACAGCACAATTAGTAGGTATAACCTGTAATATTTGATCACTAACATTAACTATGATCGGTACACAATAGTTACTGTTCAAATTTAATCATTTACCTATTATACAGTACAGCATTAATTTAGCACAAAATTACTGGCAAAATACTATATTTAAGTTGAACTGAACCCCCTCCCCCCTAAAAATACCCCATTTGTTGGTACAGTTCCTGCCTTTTCCAGTATTGTATTTTTAAAACGTATATACACTCGCACCGAGCGCGAGGTGGCCGACGGGAAGTGATATTGCAAGTGTCTCGAACCCCTCCGTGCCAGCAAGCTGGGGCCGAGGCAGGCATTGCATGGTATGTCTGGCAGCGTAGGAAGACTAGAGGAAAAGCCAGTCAGCCAGCATTAAAAGAGTTCACCAGTTGCCCTCATATTAACACAATTACCAAGATTTAAAATCGTGTAAAGTACCTTAGTATGAAATTTAAACTACTTTCTTACAAATGCTGGAGACTAAGGGATTTAGGTCAAGCTTATTTTTGGAAAAATCAATATTTTGACAACGTGAAAACTAACTTCTTCGTATCGTAAAGATGGTCTACATATTTAAGAATACCCTGTATCTATAAAGGCTTTTTAAAACCTACAAGCAAAGCATACTTGCCTCCCTGCCGCACCGCCAGGTTTTATTGTCAGCCACTCATTCTTATGGCCTCCCTGCGCCGGTAATCGCCGTGAAGGCGTTACCGCCACTCATTCTTATGGCCCCTCCCTGCCGTTGAATCGCCTGTAAGGCGATTGCGCCACTCATTCTTATGGCCTCCCTGCGCCGTTAATCGCCCGTGGGCGTTGCGCCACTCATTCTTATGGCCTCCCTGCACGCGTTAATCGCTAAACGGCGATTGCCGCCACTCATTCTTATGGCCCCCTGCCGCGTTAATGGCCTTAAAGGCGTTGCCGCCACTCATTCTTAGCCCCCCTGCGCCGTTAATGCCCGTAAGCGTTGCGCCCTTCATTCTTATGGCCTCCTGCCGCGGTTAATAAGCCGTGGTACGCCACTCTCATTCTTATGGCCCCCTGCCGTTAATCGCCCTTAGCGTTACGCCCTCATTCTTATGGCCCCTGCGCCGTTAATCGCCGTGGTGAGTTGCGCTACTCATTCTTATGGCCCCCTGCGCTTAATAGCCGCGTGGCGTTGCCGCCACTGCTTATGGCCCCCTGCGCCGTTAATCGCCGTGAAAGGTGCCGCCACTCATTCTTATGGCCTGCCGCAGTTAATAAGCCCGTAAGAAAGCGTTGCGCACTCATTCTATGGCCCCTGCACCGTTATCGCCCGTGGCGATAACGCCCACTCATTCTTATTGCCTCCTGCCGCCGTTAATAGCCGTGGCGATTACCGCCACTCATTTTTATGGCCTCCTGCTTGCGCGTTAATACGCCCATTAAGGCTATTGCGCCACTCATTCTTATGGCCCCTGGCCGTTAACATGCATTAAAATGGGTGCATACTCATTCTTATATGTATATATATATATATACATATATATACATTATATATATACATATATATATATATATATATATATATATATATATATATATATATATATACATTATATATATATATATATACATATATATATATACATTATATATATATATATATATATATATATATATATATATATATATATATATATATATATATATATATATATATATTATATATATATATATACTGTATATATATATATGTAATTATATATATATATATATATATATATATATATATATATATATATATATATATATATATATATATTGAAAAATTTCATTAAAATATTCCAAGCATCATTACGACCACTAATTATTCATAATCGAACTTTCGATTATGGACGGAATCGCATCTTCAGAATTACCTATACTGTGATTTTGAACAAAATCGCATTTATCGTTTTGTCTCGACCTGGAAAAAAGCAGCGTAAGGGGACCCTTATGCGTTTTTCACCAAATATGATTTTCTCTCAGACTTGAAATGTGGTGGGATTAATTTCAGTAATTAAGTACATCCAGAAAAACATAACAACACCACCCAATCACCTGAGAATCCAATAGTTTGCGAGTACTAAATAAATAATGAAAAATTTCATTAAAATATTCCAAGCATCATTACAACCACTAATTATTCCGCAATCGAACTGCTTTGTACAGAAAAAAGTGTATTCCGTGAAAAGAAGTAAAACTAACAAATTCCCCTGTTTTCTTCCAAAATGGAGTGTTTTCACTTGAAGAAGTAAATCTAACTATATACAGCATTTTTAGGAGAAAAAAAAGCATTTTCCGTGAAAGAAGTAAAACGTACTATAATAGACTGTTTTTTAGAAAAAATTGATTTCACTACAAGAAGTAAAACTAACGAATTCCACTGTTTTCATTGAAAATTGAGTGTTTTCCCTAGAAGAAGTAAAACTAACTAAAAAAGAGCTTTTTCTCAGAAAAGGGTTTTTCCGTGACAGAAGTAAAACTTACTGAACTTCACTGTTTTTGAGTACAAGAAGTAAAATTAACTAAAAGCAGTGTGTTTGAACAGAAAACGTGCGTTTTCCGTGAAAAAACATCAGTGTACTAAAATACACTGTTATGAGCAGAAAACAAACGTTTATCCTGAAAAAATAATATGAACGAAAATGCACTGTTTTGTGCAGAAAACAAGCGTATCCCGAGAAAAAAGTAAAACTAACGAATTCCACTGTTATTATTCAAAATTGAGTGTTTTCACTAGAAGAACTAAAACTAAGTAAAAACAGCCTTCTTAGGAGAAAAAAAAAGCGTTTTCCATGAAAGTAAACTTAAAGAACACTGTTTTTTTAGTAAAAATTGATGTTTTCCACTACAAGAAGTAAAACTAACTGTTTTCATTCAAAATTAAGTGTTTTCCCTAGAAGAAGTAAAACTTTTTTCTCAGAAAAATGGTTTCTGTAACAGAAGTAAAACTTACTGAAATTCAGTTTTTTAGTAAAAACTGAGTGTTTCGAGTACAAGAAGTAAAACTTACTATAAGCAGTGTGTTTGAGCAGAAAACAAGCGTATTCCATGAAAATAAGTAAAACTAACGAATTCCACTGTTTTCATTCAAAATTGAGTGCTTTCACTAGAAGAAAAACTAACAAAAAACAGCGTTTTCCGTGACTGAAGTAAAACTTACTAAAATACACTTTTGAATAAAAACTGAGTGTTTCCAGTACAAGAAGTAAAATTAACTAAAAGCATTGTGTTTGAACAGAAAACGTGCGATTTCCGTGGAAAAACATCTGAACTAAAATACACTGTTATCGTGAAAAAATAATATGAACGAAAATGCACTGTTTTGTGAAATAAAGAAAAATATCGAATTCCACGGTTATTATTCAAAATTGAGTGTTTTCACTAGAAGAACTAAAACTAACTAAAATCAGCCTCTTTAGGAGAAAAAAAAAGCATTTTCCGTGAGAAGTAAAACTTACTGAAATACACTGTTTTTGAGTAAACACAAGCGTTTTCCGTGAAAAAATAGAATGAACTAAAATCCACTGCTTTCCGTGACAGAAGTAAAACTAACTATAAGCAGTGTTTTTGAGCTGTTTTCATTCAAAATTGAGTGTTTTTAAAAATTTTCAGAAAAATTTTCAGAAATTTTCCAAAAATTTTCCAAAATTTCAAATTTTTCAAAATTTTCAAAAAATTTCAGAAAATTTCTAAAAATATCAATAAATTTCACAAATTTTCCAAAAATTTTCCAAAATTTTAAAAATTTTCAGAAATTTTTCCAAAATTTTCCATAATTTTCAGAAAATTGTCAGAAAATTCTCAAAAATTTTCCAAAATTTTGCAAAAATTTTCAGAAATTTTCAGAAATTTTTCCAAAATTTTCCAAAAATTTTCAGAAATTTTCAAAAAATTTTCCAAAATTTAACGAAATTTTCAAAAAATTTCCAAAATTTCAAAATTTTCAAAATTTCTAGATTTTCCAAAAATTTCCTAATTTTCCAAAAATTTCCCTAGATTTTTCAGAAATGTCCCCAGATTTTCCAAAAATTCCCTAGATATTTCAGAAATTTCCTAGATTTTCATGAATTTTTCCCAAATTTTCCCAAATTATCCAAAATTTTACAAAATTTTCGAAAATTTTCCAAAATTTCCCAAAAATTTTCGAAAATTTCAAAATTTTCCAAGTCAAATTTCTGAAAAGAATTTTAAATTCGAATTTCCAAATTTTCAAAATTTTCCCCAAATTCCCAAATTTCCGAAAATTTTCAAAAATTCAAAAATTTTCAGAAAATTTCCAAAAAATTTCTAAAATTTTCCAAAATTTTCCAAAATTTTTCCAAATTTTTCAAAAAATTTTCAAAATTTTCAGAAATTTTCAAATTTTCGAAAATTTTCCCAAATTTTCGAAATTTTTCCCAAATTTTCGAAATTTTTCCCAAATTTTCAAAAAATTTTCCAAATTTTCAAATTTTCCGAAAATTTTAAAATTTCCCAAAAATTTCAGAAAATTTTCAAAAGATTTCCAAAATTTTCCCAAAAATTTTCAAAATTTCCCAAAATTTTCGAAAATTTCCAAAAATTTCAAAATTTTCGAAATTTTTCAAAATTTTCCAAAATTTCCCAAAATTTTCAAAATTTTCCAAAATTTTCAAAAATTTTCAAAATTTTCCCAAATTTTCAGAGTATATTCCCAAATTTTCCGAAATTTTCCCAAATTTTCAGAAATTCCCCAAATTTTCGAAAATTTTCAAATTTTCAAAATTTTCCAAAAATTTTTTCAAAATTTCCGAAATTTCGAAAATTTCCAAAAATTTCAAAATTTCCCAAAAATTTTCAGAAAATTTAAAATTTTCAAAATTTTCAAAAATTTTCCAAAATTCCAAAATTCAGAAAATTTCAAAAATTTCAAAATTTTACAAAATTTTCGAAAATTTTCAAAATTTTCAAAAATTTTCTCAAAATTTCTAAAATTTTCCCAAATTTTTCAAAAATTTTCCCCAAATTTTCCAAAATTTCCAAAAATTTTCCCAAATTTTCGAAATTTTTAAAATTTTTCCAAAAATTTTCAGAAATTTCCAAAATTTTCAGAAAATTTCAAAATTTCTAAAATTTTAAAATTTTAAAATTTTTCCATTTCAAAATTTTCAAAATTTTTCGAAATTTTTCAAATTTTCGAAATTTTCCCCAAATTTTTCAGAAATTTTCCCCAAATTTTCAATTTTTCCCCAAATTTTCGAAAGTTTTCCAATTTTTCCAAAAATTTCCAAAATTTTCGAATTTCCAAACATTTTCAAATTTTCGAAATTTTCAAAATTTCCGAAAATTTTCGAAATTCGAAATTTTTCCAAAATTTCCACAAATTCTCAAAATTTCCCCAAATTTCAGAAAATTTCCAAAAATTTTCCAAAATTTCAAAAATTTTCAATTACCAGTTTCCAAATTTTCCCAAATTTTCCGAAAATTTTCAAATTTCTCAAAAAAATTTCCAAAATTTTCCGAATTTTCAAATTTTCGAAAATTTTTCTAAATTTCTAAATTTTCCGAAAATTTTCCAAATTTCAAAAATTCTTAAGAAATTACTAGAAATTTTTCAAAATTTCGAAAGATTTTCAAAAATTTCAAAATTTAAAATTTCCAAAATTTTTAATTTCAAATTTTCCAAAACTCGAAATTTCCCAAATTTCGAAAATTTTCCCAAATTTATAAAAATTTTCCCAAATTTTCCAGAAATTTTTCATTTTGAAAATTTTCAAGTTTCAGAAAATTTTCAAATTTTCGAAAAATTTCTCAAAAAATTCGAAATTTCCAAACATTTTCGAGATTTTAATTTTTCTGTCTAAAATTTTCAAAAATTTCCCGAAATTTTCAAATTTCAAAATTTCAAAAATTTCCAAAAATTTCCAAAATTCAAAAAATTTTCAAATTTCCAAAAATTTTTCAAAATTTCTCAAATAATTTTCCCAAATTTCGAAATTTTCCCAAGTTACCATTTCCAAAATTCGAAAAATTTTCCCAAATTTTAAGTTACCCGATTTTCAAATTTTCCAAAAATTTTCCAGGATAAATTTCCCAAATTTTCGAGTTCTTCTTCTATTAAAATTTTTTCCGAAATTTTTAAAAAATTATAGATTCAATTTCAAAATTTTCAAAATTTTAAAATTTCAGAAAATTCAAAAAAATTTTCTCAATTTTCCAAATTTTAAAATTTTCTTACGAAATTTTCAAAATTTATTAAAAAATTTTCTAAATTTTTCAATTTCCAAAATTTTCTAAAATTCTCGAGAATTTTCAATTTCCAAATTTTCAAGGTTTCCAAAAATTTTCAGAAATTTCTGAAGTTTCATAAAATTTCGAAAATTTTCCAAAAATTCAAAATTTTAAAATTTTCCAGAAAATTTCCAAAAATTTCAAAATTTTCAGTACCAAATTTTAAAATTTTTCCCAAATTTTCGAAAAAAATTTTCAAAAATTTCGAAAATTTTCAAAATTTCGAAAATTTTCAAAAATTTCGAAATTCTTCAAAATTTTCAAAAATTTTCCCAAATTTTCAAATTTTCCAAAATTCGAAATTCTCAGTAATATTTTCTGAAAATTTTTCCAAATTTTCAGAAAATTTTCCAAAATTTTCAAAAATTTTCCAAATTCTCAAATTTTTCCCAAATTTTCAAAAATTTTCCAAAAATTTCAAAATTTTTCAAAAATTTCGGAAATTTTAAAATTTCAGGAATTTTCGAAAATTTTCCCAAATTTTCGAAATTTTCCAAGAATTTTCAAAATTTTCGAAATTTTCAAAAATTTCCTCAAGATTTCCAGAAATTTCGAAAATTTTCCAAAAATTTCAAAATTTTCGAAATTTTCGAAAATTTTCCGATTTTCAAAATTTTCCCAAAATTTCGAAATTTTAAATTCTCAAAATTTTAAAATTTCAAATTTTTCCCCAAATTTTCTGAATTCCAAATTTTTCAGTCAAAAATTCGAAATTTTTCCCCAAATTTCCAAATTTTCCAAAAATTTTCCCCAAATTTTCGAAATTTTCCCCAAATTTTCTGAAATTTCTAAATTTCCCAAATTTTCCAAAATTTTCAAAATTTTCGAAATTTTCCAAAATTTCTAAAAATTTCAAAATTTTCAAAATTTCAAATTTTCCAAATTACCAAAAATTTCAAAAATTTACAAAAATTCAGAAAATTTAAAATTTTCCAAGAATTTTTGGAAAAATCTGGGAAAATTTTTGAAAAAATCTGTCGAAATTTTTGGAAAATCTAGGAAATTTCTGAAAAATCTGAGAATTTTTTGGAAAATCTAGGGAATTTTGGAAAATCTGAGAAATTTCCAAAAATTTAACGAAAATTTAAAAAATTTCCCAGATTTCCAAAAATTTCCTAAATTTTCAAAAAATTCCTAGATTTTCGAAATTTCCGAATTCAAAAAATTCCCTAGATTTTTCAGAATTTCCTAGATTTTCTCAAATTTTCCCAAAATTTTCCCAAATTTTTAAAAATTTTTACAAAATTTTCGAGAATTTTCCGAGATTTTCCAAAATTTCCAAAGTTTTTCAAAAAATTTTGAAATTTTCCAAAAGTTTCAGAAATTTTCAGAAATTTTCCCAGTTTCTCGGAAATTTTCCAAAATTTACAGATTTATCGAAAATTTTCCGAAAATTTTCACCTGAAAATTTTAAAAATTTTCAAAAAATTTTCCAAAAATTTTCTCGAAATTTTCAGAAATTTCTCGAATTTTTCAAAATTTTTCAAGAAAATTTCAGAATTTCCAAAATTTTCGAAATTTTTACAAAAATTTTAGAATTCCCAAATTTTCAAAATTTTTCCAAAATTTTTCGAAATTTTCAAAAATTTTCTCCAAAATTTTCAAAAATTTTCCCAAATTTTCAGAAAATTTTCCCAAAATTTTCAGAAAATTTTTCCAGAAAATTTTCCAAAATTTCTCTGAAAAAGTTTCCAAATTCAGAAAATTTCTAAGTACAAATTTTCAGAAATTTTCCAAAAATTTTCCGAAATTTCAAAATTTTCAAAAATTTCCAAAATTTTTCAGAAATTTTTTAAAAATTTTCTAAATTTTCGAAAATTTTCAAAAATTTTCAAAAATTTTAAAAATTTTTCCCAAATTTTCAGAAATTTTTCAAAAATTTTCAAAATTTCCAAAATTTCCCAAATTTCCAAAAATTTTCCAAAATTTTTGAAATTTCAAAATTTCCTCAAAATTACCTCCAGAATTTTTCCAAAAATTTTCAGAATTGCCTAAAAATTTTCTAAAAAATTTCCAAAAATTTTCGAAATTTCCAAGAATTATCTGGGTACAAAAAATTTTCCAAAATTTGGGAAAATTTTCTAAAATTTCCATGAAAATTTTCTGAAAATTTCCAAAAATTTTCAGAAAATTCTAAAATTTTCAAAAATTTCTAAAATTTTCTAAAATTTCCCAGAATTTTCAGAAATTTCCCAAAAATTTTCCCAAATTTCCAAAATTTTTCAAATTTTCAAAAAATTTCAAAATTTCAGAAATTTTCAGAAATTTCCAAAAATTTTCTCGAAAATTCTCGAAAATTTTCAAAATTTTCAAAATTTTCAGAAATTTTCTGAAAAATTTCAGAAATTTCAGAAAATTTTCTGAAAGAATCTCGAAAGAATTTTCAGAATTTCTCGAAAATTTTCAAAAATTTTCCAAGTTTGCCAAAATTTCCCAAAAAATTAATAAATTTTCCAAAATTTTCAGAAATTTTCCCCAAATTCGAAAATTTCCAAGAATTTTTCCAAGAATTTTCCAAAATTTTCAGAAAATTTCCCAAAATTTTCAAAATTTTCAAAAATTTTCTAATTTTCGAAATTTTCGAAAAATTTCTCCAAAATTTTCAAAAAATTTTCAAGAATTTTCAGAAATTTTCAGAAAATTTCAGAATTTACTCAGAAATTTTTCAGAGAAATTCCCCAAAGAATTTTCAAATTTTCGAAATTTTACTCAATTCAAAATTTTCAGAAAATTTCCAAAAATTATCTAAAATTTACTCGAAAATTTTCCAAAATTTCAAAAATTTTCCAAATTTTCAAAATTTTCCAAATTCTTTCAAAAATTTTCCCAAAATTTTCAGAAATTTCCAAGAATTTCCAAGAATTACTGGAAATTTTCAGAAAATTTTCAAAATTTTCAAAATTTCCATTTTACTGTTTTCCGAAATTTTCAAAAATTTTCCAAAATTTTCAGAAATTTTCAAAATTTTCATAAAATTTTCAGAAAATTTCCAAAAAATTTCAAAATTTTCCAAATTTTCAAAATTTTTCCAAAAATTTTTCCAAAATTTTCGAAAATTTCTGGAATTTTCAAAAATTTTCAAAAATTTTCAGAAAATTTCAAAAATTTCTCGAAATTTTCAAGAATTTTCAGAAAATTTTCCAAAATTTTTCAAAAATTTCAAAAATTTTCAGAAAATTTTCCAAAATTTTTCAAAAAATTTTCCCAAATTTCAAAAATTTTCAAAAATTTTAAAAATTTTCAAAAATTTTCAAGTCAAAAATTTTCCAGAATTTTCAAAATTTTCAAAAATTTTCAGAAAGATTTCAAAAATTCAAAATTTTCAAAATTTTCAAAAATTTTCAGAAATTTTCCAAAATTTTTCCAAAATTTTTTCGAAATTTTCGAAAATTTCCAAAAATTTTCGAAAATTTTCAAAATTTTCAAAATTTCAGAAATTTTCCAAAATTTCAGAAATTTTCAAAATTTTCCAAAAATTTTCAAAAATCAAAAATTTTCAAAATTAACGAAATTTACTATCCCAAAAAATTTTTGAAAAAATACCAAAATTTTAAATTTTCAAAATTTTCTAACCTAACCTAACCTAAGCAATCTCCTTGCCCCCTCCCCCTTTGGGACCCCCTTCCCCTACTCTATACCAATCCATCGGAAAAATCGTTAAAACGGAAAAATTCGAAAAATTCGAAAAAAAAGGTAAAAATAGAAAAATAGGAAAACCTAGCAACCTAACGTCACTAACTAACCTAACCTAGCCAACCCTAACCTAACCTTTAACCTAACCTCCGCCCCCTACCCAAGAATTCCCCTGCCCCCTACGCATCCTTAATCCATCGGAAAAATCTTTAAAAAACAGGAAAAATTTGAAAAAAATAGCAAACTAACCCAACCTGGCCTAACCCTAACCTAACTAACCTCACCTTGCCCTCCCCCTCACCGAGGCACCCCCTGCCCCCTACTGCATTTGCAAATCCATCGGAAAAATCTTTAAAAACGGAAAAAATGAAAAAAATTCAAAAAAAAATTAAAAAAATGAAAAAATAGGAGAAAACCTAACCTAACCTAACCTAACCTAACCTAACCTAACCTAACCTAACCCCAACCCACCCCTGCCCCTGCCCCCTACTGCGTACCAATCATCGGAAAAATCTTTTAAAAACGGAAAAATTCGAAAAAAAATCGAAAAAAAGGTAAAAAAAATAGAAAAAATAGGAAAACCCTGGCCCAACCTAACGTCACTAACCTAACCTAACCTAACCCAACCTAACCTAACCTAACCTAACCTAACCTCGTCCCCCCCTCCCCACCCAGGGAACCCCTGCCCCCTGCAAGTACTAATCCCATCGTAAAATCTTTAAAAACGAAAAAATAGAAAAAATAGGAAAAGCCCTAGCAACCTAACGTCACCTAACTGCAACCTAACCCAACCCTAACGTCTACCTAACCTAACCCTAACCTAGCCAACCTAACCCTAACCCTAACTAACCTCGCCCCCTCCCCCCACCCAAGACACCTGCCCCCTACCAGGCACCATTCATCAGGAAAAATCTTTTAAAAACCAGAAAAATTTGAAAAAATAGCAAAACCTAACCTAACCCAACCTAACCCACAACCTAACCTAACCTAACCTCCTCCCCTCCCCCCACCGAGGCACCCCCTGCCCCCTACTGCGTACCAATCAATCGGAAAAATCTTTAAAAAACAGAAAAAATTCGAAAAAAAATCGAAAAAAAGGTAAAAATGAAAAATAGGAAGGCTAACCTAACCTAACCTAACCCTAACCTAACCTCGCCCCCCCCCTCCCCCCACCAGGAACCCCCTGCCCCCTACTGCGTATAATCCATCAATAAAAAATCTTTCAAAAACGAAAAAAAATAGAAAAAATAGGAAAACCTAACCCAACCTAACGTCACCTAACCTAACCTAACCCTAACCCAACCCCAACAACCTAACCTAACCTCCTTTCCCCCCCACCCAAGAACCCCTGCCCCCTACTGCGTGCCAATCCATCGGAAAAATCTTTAAAAACTGGAAAAATTCGAAAAAATCAGAAAAAAGGTAAAAAAATAGAAAAATTGGAAAACCTAACCCAGCCTAGCAACCTAACTAACCTAGCCTAACCCAAACCTAACCTAACCTAACCTAACTTAACTAACCTAACAACCTAACCTAACCTCGCCCCCTCCCCCCCCAACCCAGGAACCCCCTGCCCCCCTACTGCATTACCAATCCATCAGGAAAAATCTTTAAAAAACGGAAAAAATTCGAAAAAATTCGAAAAAAAAAAGGTAAAAAATAGAAAAATAGGAAAACCTAACCCAACCTAGTCACCCTAACTGCTAACCTAACCCAACCTAACCTAACCCCTGCTTTAACCTCCTTCCCCCCTCCCCCTCCCAGCCAGGCACCCCACCACCCCCTACTGGTACCAATCCATCATCAAAATCTGTAAAAAACGGAAAAATTGAAAAATAGCGAAACCCTAACCCAACCTAACCCTAAACCTAACCTAACCTAACCTAACCTCCACCTTGCCCCCCCCACCCAGGCATCCCCTGCCTTTCTGCGTACCAATCCATGGAAAATCTTTAAAAAATGGGAAAAAATTCTTGAAAAAATCGAAAAAAGTAAAAAAATAGAAAAACCTAACCAACCTAACCTGTACAACCTAACCTAACTAACTTCCTAACCCAACCTCACCTAACCCTAACCTAATCCTAAACAGCCAACCTAACCTAACCTAACCTAACCTCACCTTGCCGCCCTCCCCCCCCTACCTGTTTCCCCCTGCCCCCTACTCATACCCAAACTACATCAGACAATCTTAAAAAAATCGAAAAAATCGAAAAAAACGGAAAAAAATTGAAAAATAGGAAAAATTTAACCTAACCTAACCTAACCTAGCCCCCCTCCCCAACCCCCGAACCCCCCCCCTACTGCCGTACCAATACATCGGAAAAATCTTAAAAATCGGTAAAAATTCAGAAAAAAAATCGAAAAAAACGGAAAAATTTGAAAAAATAGAAAACCCCTTACCCACCCCACCCCCACACCCACCCCAACTAGCCCAGCAAGCAACCCAACCCAACCCACCCCTGTGATACGTAACTAC
>NW_024724793.1:0-24972 GCF_018991925.1 Homarus americanus
CCTGACGAACGAGAAACACTGAGCAGCCTCACAGCCTAAATCATGGAGAACTGTGATGTAGTGATGTGCTGCAACAGAGGGATGATATATAAGAGGAACACACTAGTGGCAGTACATCACTACACATCACAGTTCTTCCATGATTCAGGAGCTGTGAGCAGGCAGGGATGGCGAGGCTGATTGGACGTGCTCTGGAAGTGGCCACTGGAGTAAGATTAGTCCGGAGGTGTGTGCCTTCCTCTCACCTTTCAAGCCTCTAGGAAATATATAACTTAACATTGTTTATATCTTATTGTGCAAACATATTTATGAAAACATGATGTTTACATTATATTGAAAGATTTAAATACTCTTATACTCATACTCCTACTCATTCCCCTCCCTCCCCCTATTCCCTTCCCCCTCCCCCCCCATCCCTCCTTCCCCCATGGAGGTAAGAGGCTGAGAGAGTGAGGAGACTCGTATTCATCATTCTAATTCATGCAAGGTTTATGTAATATTACATTTTAACCTCAGATCAAACCCCTGACTTATGGCCCTGAAGACAGCGTCCCCAGTCTAAACCCAGCCCTTTAAAAATATCTTTGATCCCAACCCAAACCCTAAGATCAATGACACCCAGCCTTAAAACCTAACATCACACGACACTGCAGAGCTTCAAACTTAACTCTTAATCCCCAAACGACAGAACCGAACGACACATTGAGGCCAACAAAACCCCCATCATACCCAACATCAGTACCCAACATCGTACCCAACATCATACCCAACATCGTACCCAACATCATACCCAATATCATACCTAACATCGCACCTAATCAAACCTTTAATACGAGTAACCAAATGAACCCCGAGATCTATAACTGAACCCTTTTGTTTTCTGAAATCGAACCTGCTATAATAAACCCTTTAAAAGTCTTTGTGTCTGAACCCTTTAAATGGTTGATGGGTGAGTTGGGACCTTGGCAGCAGTAATAGCGAGGTGCTGGTGGCCCAATCCTCAGCCTGGTAATACGAGCACTGAACATATAACCTTATTAGAGCGGTTACCTGGGTCGAGCATTGTTCTCCAGGGTGAGATTAAGTGAAGGTGCACATCACCTGACACCTCACCTCCCCATCGCTTGCCCTCTGTGAATCAGCACCACTTATCTGCCCTCACCCTCCCCCCCTCCTCCCCCCTCCTCCCATCCTCCTACCCTCCGCCCTTTTCCTCCTCCTCTCCCCCCTTCCTTTGGTCTTCTTTCCTTCCTTTCTGTCTTTTCCTCCCTCCTCTTGGTTTCTACCTCTCCTACAACTTCTTGGCCTTTTTTTCCTCCTCCTCCTCCAACCTCCCTCCTTGGCCTCCTCTCTTTGAACTTCTTTCCCTCTTCTTCCTAATCTTCCCTTCTCCTCCCCATTCTCCCCCCTCCTTTTTCTTCTCCCCTGACTTCTAATCCTGTTCTTCCCAGGACTCACTTCCTCCCTACCTCACTACCCCAGGAGTCCTCTTCCTCCTCCCACATTCTCCCTGACTCCTTCCTCCCTCCTCACCCCCCATAGTCCCCATCTCTTCTTCATCCCCTGTACTGAGCCTGCTCTCCTGCCGCCACTACCTGAGCCGTCACCCTCCCATCAAGTGCCAGGCCTGGGAACATTCCTGGATGACCCCTACAAGTCTTTATCACGGTGCTCATCTGTCATCGGTAAGTCGGCAGTAGGGATTCGTCCCCATCCTGGGCTGTGTTGGAGAAGGTTAGCTTTAGGATAGTAGTGTTATGTGGGTCTGTGATGTCAACATGGAAGGCTGTTGAAGGCAATAGGAGTGGCTTGGGCAACCCGTGTTATACTGTCTGACCTTGTTTACATATGAACTACACCACGGATGTTAAATCTCCATTATAACCTTGATCCATCTTCTGAAGGAAGGACCTCAGTATGCACATTTGAGTTATATTTACTGAATAAACCGTCGACTCCTTACAGAATAAATGCTCTACGAGTTATATTTATAGAAAGTAAATGTCGGGTTCTGTGCGGAGGTTAAATGTCTGATTTATGTTTATACGAATGTACCAGTGTCGAGTTTGTGGGGAATTTATTTATTCTTCATGGAGTTGAAGGACTTCGCAGCAAGAGTTACGAGTATCTCTGTGACCCACATTAACCAGTTGAAGGCCCAGAGCCCTCCCCCTCTGCTCATCCAACTTTACCTGTATAATGATTCACAGTGTCTTTGTAGGCTTGCAGGTTCCATCTGTGCCTCTCCTCCACCCTCCCATACCTGGCCTCTTCTAACAACTAGATTTCTCCACCTCCCACAGCTAGACCTCCCTGCACCTCCTCCATACAAATCCCCTCACCTTCCCCAGCTAGACCTCCTCCTTCACTTCCCATAGCCACCTCCTCCTCCACCTCCTCCACAAGCTAAATCCTTCACCTTCTCCACAGCTAGACCTCCTTCACCTCCTCCACAGCTTAGATTCTCCCCACTTCCACCTCCTCCTGCACCTTGTCCCCCTCCAAATTCCTCCCACCCTCCTCCCCTCCTTCCCTCCTTCACAGTTGGTCCTTCTCCCTTGCCCTCTTTCTCCTCCTATTTTTCTGCTCTCCTTATCTCTTCACATAGTTGTTTCTTCTTCTCTGTTCTTCTTTTTCTTTTATCCTCCTCACTCCCACTCTTCCCTTCCTTATTCCTCCCTTGTTCTCTCCTCTCTTATGCTTATCTTCTTAAGTTTTCCCTTCTCACCTTCCTTGTTATTCCTTCTCTTCTTGTCTCTCTCTCTCTCTCTCTCTCTCTCTCTCTCCTCCTCTTTCTTCCTCCCCTCCTTCTTCCCCCCTTCCCCCTTCTTCCTGTCTCCTGTCCACTCTTGCCTCGCCTCACTCCCTCCAGTTATCTAAATAAGTGATCACGTAGTCGCTCTTTATCTGATTATTTTCCCTCCTCCCTCCCTCCCTCCCTCCTCCCTGTCTTCCCTCCTTCCTCCCCTTCTCTCCCTGTCACCCTCTCCCTGCCTCTTCCCCTCTCTTCTGTTCTCCCCCTACCCCTCCTTCCTGTCTCGTCCCTCTCCTCCTCCCCCTCTCTCACACTTTATCACCATCATCACCTCCCGTTCATCCACTGCCTCCTGGGTGGTCCTGCCCACCAGCACATAAACGCCTTCATGTGTGGGTGTAGCTGGGTGTTGGTGAGGGTATTGGCAGGGTATTTAGTTCAGAATTGGTTTAATGGATTAAGGGGTGTATGTAGGGGTGTAGGGGTAGGCGAGTAGATGGATGGGCGTGGTGTATGTGTAGGTATGAGGGTGTAGGTGTAGGGTGTAGGGGTGTAGTGGGTGATAGATGGATGATGGGTGTAGAGGGTGCCAGAGGTGTGTAAATAATATTAAAACTCCTTGATAAACTTTACACCAATATGTCTTAATTAATAGACTCAGTGAAATATTAACCCCATTTTTGTTGTCGAAGTTAAATGAATCAGTTAAATACAACCTACCTCTGATGACCATTAACAGAGACATTAAATGCCTAAGAAGATTGTGTGAAGGATTTTATACTGAGAAGAATTTAACTAAGGAACTTTTAGAATCCAAGTTTGTGCCGTGCTTAGTGAGTCAGACACGCTCTCAGCTTTCACTTAAGAGAAGATTTAAACTTAGGACCTTTAAAAATCTTGCTATAGGTAATGACTTAAGTGGACCACCGAGCTCAGGTGTTCCATTATGAATGAAATTTAACTTGGGAACTTAATGAAGAAAAATATGTTTCTCTGCATCATAGTGTAATTGGATTCTCTCTCTCTTCTCTCTCACACACACCACTTAAGTGAAAAAATTTTCCTCACGGACTTTGAGAATTCCTCTCTTGTTGTCTCTTCTCTCAGGTTATATCACCCTCCCTCCCTCCCTCCCCCTCCTCCCCCTACCCCTCCCCCCTCCCCCCACTCCCCCCACCCAGTATAAATTATCATGAAATAATTAATTATGCTCAGCTGACCCAGGCGGAACTATTATGATAATTGATACGTCTCTCTCTCTCTCTCTCTCTCTCCCCTCTCGCCTCTCGCTTTTATGTGAGGACCTCTTTGTCATCATTTAGTGCCCACCTCCTCTCCTCTCCTCCTCCTCACCCCCTCCCCCTCTCCCCCATCCCCCCTCCCCCCACTCCTCCCTCCTCCCCACCCTCCTCTCCCCCCACTCCCTCCTCTCTCCCCCACCCCCACCCCGGTATTTGTACAGCCTTGTCCAGCCACCATTGTTCAGCCCGGTTCTGTCCGGTACAAAGGGTCGTCTCCAGGAGGTTACAGCCCTTGATTCCGGACAGTGATCATATTGTCATGAGACCAGTGTCATGGTTAATGAGAAAGGAATTTACTCGAAGATAAAAAGTGAACATGATGGTGGTGGTGTTGATAAAACTGTCTGTCTTTGCTGTAACTCATTAAGTGATTGCAGTATCAGACAGACTTGGACTGATATATTACTTTTTTTTATGGGTATTAGCCCACCCGGGCACAGGTCATCGACCCACAACGCAAGCTGGGGGTGAAACATAAGAGAAAAAAAATTTGAGAAAATAAAAGGTATTAATCTACACCACGAAGATGCCGAAAAACCGCTTTTAAAAAGTGAGACAGATTGTATAAGTATGGAAACAGAAGAAGGCAGAGCATTCCACAGTTTGGTGAGAAGAAAGAAGGATGTAACTATACAGTTATTCTGGTGTGTCCGACATCCACAGAGAAACAGTACACCGTGGGCAAGACGTGTTTACCAGCCCACGGCCTTGATGGCAGTATACATACAGTAGATGAATACCTGTGTTGAATATAGTTTAAACAGGTGGGAAAGTTACTAGTTATACTCACAAAGACTGAAGAAACAAACCTATTAAAAACAACCTTAAGACAGTCATTTAATACAACCTTAAACAACCTAGTAAAGACATCCTTAAGACAACTTCGTAAAGACACACTTAAGGCTGTTCTCGTTGGCTGTCTTATGGCTGTTTTATAAAGCTGTCTTATGGCTGTCTTTACGAGGTTATTTTGCTGTCTTTACGAGGCTGTTTTAAGATAGTCTCGTAAAGACAACCCCCTCCATTGACCAGGACTAAGGCAAGTGTTTAGTTGTGAGAAAAATACAGCACTTAAGTTTATGACCTCCTGGCTGGCTAAGTATACACATGTACGCATCACTTAGGCAAGATTAATGTGTTTTGACTTTTGACCTTGACCTTTAACTTTAATGATAGACATGACTGGTGTGACGACTCCTCCTCCCCCTCAACTCTGATGGTAGTTTGTGTTTATATTAGTTTTAACTACTGCATATGAGGATTTTGTTGTTGTTGTTGTTGTTGTTGTTCTTGTTCTTCTTTCTTCCTTTCGTCTTCCCTCCCTCACCCCTCACCTCTCATCCCTAACCTCACCTTTATCCCTTCATTCTCACCCTTGCACCATTTGTCTTAATTATCGGCCGCTTCTCCACTTCCCCATTGCTTATTCCCCCTCTTCTTCCTTGTTCTCTCCCATACACTTCTTCCTATTACTACTGCCATTTGACACTTCCCTTCGACACTCTCCCGTGACACTTCCTCATGACACTTCCCTTCGTGACACTTCCCCTCGTGACACTTCCCAGCGTAACACTTCCCCTCATGACACTTCTCAGACACTCCCTCTGACACTTCCTCGTGACATCTCCCCTCGTGACACCTCGTGACACTTCCCCCGTGACACCTCGTGACACCCCCCTCTGACTTCCCTCATTACGCCGTCCCTCGTGACACTTCCCCGTGACATCCCCTCATAATATTTCTCGTGACACTTCCCATCGTGACACTTCCTCATGACACTTCCTCATTAAGTCCCTCGTGACACTTCCCTCAATAATATTTCTCGTGACACTTCCCATCGTGACACCTTCCCATCGTGACACACCCTCACGACACTTCCCTCCGTGACATCTCTCGTGACACTTCTCGTGACACTCTCCTCGTGACACTTCCCTCGTGACACTTCCTCTCCTTGTGACACTTCCCTCGTGACACTTCCCCATCGTGACACTTCCCATCGTGACACTTCCCCATCATGACACACCTCATGACAGCTTCCTCTCGTGACACTTCTCGTGATATTTCCTCGTGACACTTCCCTCTTGTGACACTTCTCATGACACTCCCTTGTGACATTTCCATCGTGACACACACTCTCATGACACTCTCGTGACACTTCCCCAGTGACACTTCCCTCGTGACAACTTCCCCCTCGACACTTCCCCAGACACTTCCCTTGTGACACCTCCCATCGTGACACACACACACACTCCTCCGTGACATTCCCCTCGTGACACTTCTTCTGACACTTCCCTCACGGACACACTCCCTCATGACACTTCCTCTCGTGACACTTCCCCAGTGACACTTCCTCGTGACGCTTCACTACATCCCGTCAGCCCAGCAAGACGTGATTTAGGTGTTGTCTTTTCGCGTGTGTTGTTGTTTCTTGGCGGTGAGTTCTCTCTCTCTCTTCTCTCTCTCTCCGTCTCTCTCTTCCTCCGTCTCTCTCTTCCTCCCCACCCTTTCCTCCCCTCTCTCTTCCTCCCTCCCTACCTTTCCATCCTCTCCCTCACTTCCTCCCTCCTTCCTTCTCCCTACCTCCCCTCTCTTTCCCTGTCCCTCCTTCCCTGTCCCTCCCTCCCTCCCTCTCTCTCCCTCCCTCCCCTCCCTCCCTCCCCTCCCCCTCCCTCCCCTCCCTCCCTCTCACTATCTCTCAGAGTGAAAGGAGCACATTTAGTCGGCTATACCTGCCGTCCTCATTTGATATGCAAGTGCTGCTTCTTCTCTTCTTTCCGCCATCCATGTTCCTTCTCCTCCTCCCTTTCCTCTTCTCGAGAGAGAGAGAGAAAGAGAGAGAGAGAGAGAGTTCACTAGGTACAGTACTTTCGGTCTCTCTCCATCTTGCCATGCAGAGTGCAAAGTGTTGCAATAATGGCTGTGGGGGTTTGTCCACTCCGCCAGGATGAAAACATCAACTGAGTCATGTTGTAGTGTGTGATGCATGCCAGACGCTGCTGTTCGCCAGGGTGGGTGATAGAGCCGGGCAGATGGGTGCAGGGAGGAGAGTAGGCACAGAGATACTTCCTAGTGGTGTGGTTGTGTGATTGTGGTAGTAGTGGTTGCAGTGGTAGCTGTGTGGTTAGTTGTGGTTATTGTGTTTGTTTGCAGTGGTAGGATGGAACTAGTGATGGTAGTAGTGGTTGTGGTAATATTTTATTGGTGGTAGTACCTTGTGTATTATGGTGGTAGTAGTTGTTGTGGTAGTAGTAGTAGTAGTAGTAGTAGTAGTAGTAGTAGAAAAAAAAAGTAGTAGTAGTAGTAGTAAAAATAGCATGTGGTGGTGGTGGAGGCAGTATTAGTAATGGTGGGTAGTAGTACGATGACAGTAGTAGGGTAGTAGTAGTTCTGTTGTTTCTATTGTTTCTTCCTGTAGTAGTATTGATAGTAGTAGTAGTAGTAGTGGTGGCAGCCCTGTTGGGGTTGGCTCACACGGCTGGGATGCTGAGGCGACGTTTGCTTAATCATGTAATAAGTCTGAGAACTGCTAGTCTCTCTCTCAGCATCCGGCTACCACTCTACGACACGGAAATGGACACAGTGTATATAGCGACCAGAGAATGAAAGGAAGGAGATAGAGGAGAGAAAGAGAGAGACAGGAAAACATAAGATAATTTACAGGTGAATGGAATGTATAGTAACCAAAGATTGAGAGAAAGGGAATGGAAGACGAGGAGAAGAAGAGAAGGAGGAGAAATAAAACAGGCTGGAGAAATTAGCGATAAACCAAGTCAATGAAAGAACGAGAAAGAAAATTAGAAGAGAACGAGAATGAAGTGAACCAAACGATGAAGCAAGAAGGAAAACAAGATTAAAAGAAAAGGAATAATGAAACAAAGCAATAAAAATGATAATAGTAGGAATATATAAATTAAAAATGCAACAATTATTTATATAGTGATTAAGTTTATTATTTATTATATTAAGACAAAAATGAACGGGTTTTATACAGGTATTGATCAGGTATTTTATTTTACCTGGGTTAATATAGGTCATTAACACCTTTCTTTTCTCTTCCCCACAGGTATGCTGGAGCCCACAGGTACACCCAGGTAATGTCCAGGTTACCCACATGATCTGTACAGGTAAGTGTGGAGAGAGAGAGAGAGAGAGAGAGAGCATATTAAAACAAAATTAAAAGTTACCAAAATAAACACAATAATTGTTTTCATTTATTTACAGAAAAAATCAAACTAACTTATAAAAAACATTCAGGAATAAATTAAAACAATTATATAATATATAAATTTGTTCAGAAATACGTAAAACTGTTTTATAGGTTACGTGAAAAAAAAATCAGTGGTTTAAAAAATGAGGTTTATTTTGTGGGTTTATTTTGAAGTTGTTTGAGGTTTTAATCTTGGATAAGTTAAAAGGTGGGGCTGTATTTTGGTGGTGGGGGTTGTGGTAGTAGTGGGAGTTTGTGGTGGCTCTTGTGATAGTGGGGCAGTGGTTGTGAGGGGGGGTTGTTATGGCAGTAGCGGGGGTTATGGTGATGGTAGTAGTTGGGGGTCGTGGTGATGGTGGTAGTGGGAATTGTGGTGGGAGTGGAAACTGTAGTGGTGGTTGTTGTCACTGATAATGTAATAGTCCTTACGATACTTTTAACAGCCCCCTACGATACTTTAACAACCCCTACGATACTTTAACAGCCCCTACCTTATTGTAACAGCCCCCTACGATACTTTGACAGCCCCATACGATACTTTAACAGCCCCCTAAAGCCAGCTAGTTAGTGTTAGTTTCCCACGGTCATAATTCTACACATCACAACCCGGTGTTAGTGGTGGTGGTATCTGTTACGTCACAGTGGTTTAAGAGCTAGAGGCCCTTGTGTGTTAATTGTTAGGTGGTCTGAGACTGGTCATGATGTAGTTAGGTCGTTATGAGGAGGCAGTTACTGGCATCGCCCTTTGACAGCTTCTCAACAGTTCATAAGATGATGATAGAGGATGTAAAGATGCTTATTTAGCAGAATGAATATATTTTGTAAGTTATGTTGATTTAAATGTCCAATTGGGTGAGACAAAGGAATAGCTTTTTATGATTGAAACGTAAGTAAATAGTTTGAAGTAATTTGAGACACCGAGTAATTGTTGTGATGTTAGTAGCGATATTTAGTATTTGTTTTATTTGTAAACATTCAGAAGGGTAATGGTATAGTGGTGTAAGTAATATGAGGGTATAGTGCCATATATGTTAGTTTAATAGTCAGTGTATAGTGGTTGACTTATACTTCACTATAATGTATTGTTATAACTTATAGTTGATTACCTTTCTGTTGATTACCCTCTGGGTGTTGATTACCTTTCTGAGTGTTGATTACCTTTCTGAGTGTTGATTACCTCTTCGGGTGTTGATTACCTCTCTGTGTTGATTACCCTCTGTGTTGATTATCTCTGGATTAATTCTCTGCGTTGATTACCTCCTGGGTGTTGATTACCTCCTCTTCGGTTGATTACCTCCTGGGTGTTGATTACCTCTGGTGTTGATTACCCCGGTGTTGATTACCTTTCTGAGTGCGACCTCTTGAGTGTTGATTACCTTTCTGAGTGTTGATTACCTTTCTGAGTGTTGATCACCTTTCTGAGTGTGATTACTTTCTGGGTGTTGATTACCTTTCTGAATATTAACTTTTTCTGAATATTGTTGTTTGTGATGTTGTGGTGCTGGTGTTATGGCTGTTGTGGTCGTTTATGGCTGCTGTGGTGCTGAGTATTTATGGCTGCTGTGGTTGTGTTATGGCTGTTGGTGGTGTGTAGTTATTGCTAGAGCTTGTATATGGCTGTTGTGGTGCTGTAGTTATGGCTGTTGTGGTGCTGTAGATATGGCTGTTGTGGTCCTGTAGTTATACTGTTGTGGTGCTGTAGTTATGGATGTTGTGGTGCTGTAGTTATATTGTTGTGGTGCTGTAGTTATGGCTGTTGTGGGCCGGAATTATACTGTTGTGGTGCTGTAGTTATACTGCTTGTGCTGTAGTTATGGCTGTTGTGGTGCTGTAGTTATGCTGTTGTGGTGCCATAGTTATGGATTGTGGTGCTGTAGTTATGTTGTGGTGCTGTAGTTATGGCTGTTGTGGTGCTGTATTTATACTGCTGTGGTGCTGTAGTTATGGCTGCTGTTGTGGTGCTGTAGTTATGTGTTGTGGTGCTGTAGTTATGGCGTTGTGGTGCTGTAGTTATATTGCTGCTGTTGCAGTTATGGTCACTGGTGCTGTAGTTATGGCTGGTTGTGGTGCTGTATGTTATTGTTGTAGCCAGAAATATATTGCCTGGTGCCTGTAGTTATGTGTTGTCAGGAAGTTATATTGCTGTGGTGCTGTAGTTGGCGATTGGTTGTGGTGCTGTAGTTATGTGTTGCTGTCAGAAATTATTGTCGGTATGGCTGTTGTGGTGCTGTAGTTGTATTGTGCTGCAGTTGGTATTGTTGTGGTGCTGCACTTAATGCTGTGGTGTTGCAGTTGCTATCTGTTGTGGTGCTGTGGTGTTATGGATGTTGTGGTGCTGTAGTTACATTGCTGTGGTGCTGCAGTTTATGCTGTTGTGGTGCCGTAGTTATGGCTGTTGTGGTGCTGTAGTTACATGTTGTGGTGCTGTAGTTATGGACTGTTGTGGTGCTGTAGTTATGGCTGTTGTGGTGCTGTAGTTATGATGCTGTGGTGCTGTAGTTATGGCTGTTGTGGTGCTGTAGTTATGGCTGTTGTGGTGCTGTAGTTATAGTTGTGGTGCTGTAGTTATGGATGTTGTGCCAGTTATACTGTTGTGGTGCCAGAAGTTATTGTTGTGGTGCTGGGTATTTGCTGTTGTGGTGCGTCAGTTATGTGTTGTTGTGTTGTGTTATGTTGGTTGTGGTGCTGTAGTTATGGATGTTGTGGTGCTGTAGTTGGTGTTGTGGTGCTGTAGTTAATTGCTGGGGAACGAGTTGTGGTGCTGTAGTTATGGGATTGTGCCGTAGTTATGGTTGTGGTGCCGAATATATTGGTTGTGGGCCTGCAGTTGGCTGTTGTGTGCAGCAGTTATGATTGTTGTGGTGCTGTAGTTACATTGTTGTGGTGCTGTAGTTATGGCTGTTGTGGTGCAGTAGTTATGGCTGTTGTGGTGCTGTAGTTATGTATTGTTGTGCTGTAGTTATTGTTGTGGTGCTGTAGTTATGTTGTGGTGCTGTAGTTATGGATGTTGTGGTGCTGTAGTTATGGCTGTTGTGGGCCAGAAATATGGCTGCTGTGGTGCTGAGTTATGGCTGTTGTGGTGCTGCAGTTATGTACTGTTGTGGTTGTAGTTATTGCTGTAGTTATGAGTTGTGGTGCTGTAGTGATGGCTGTTGTGGTGCCAGTTATATTGCTGTGGCTTGAGCTGTTGTGGTGCTGTAGTTACTGTTGTGGTGCTGTAGGTTATGTTGCTGGTGCTGTAGTTGCTGTTGTGGTGCTGTAGTTATGGCGTTGTGGTTGCAGTTATGGCTTGCAGTTATACTGTTGTGGTGCTGTAAATATACTGTCAGGTGCTGTATTATGTGTTGTCTGTAATTATGGATGGTGCTGCAGTTATGGCTGTTGTAGCTGTAGTTTGCTATTGTTGTGGTGCTGTAGTTATATTGCTGTGGATGCTGGTGGTGCAGAAGTTATGGCTGTTGTGAAAGTTATGTATGGTGCTTAGTTACTGGTGCTGTAGTTATGGCTGTTGTGGTGCCAGAGTTATTGTGGTGCTGTAGTTCATTGTTGCAGTGCGTTGTTGTAGCCAGTAATCATTGTTGTGGTGCTGTAGTTATGGCTGTTGTGTCCTGTAGTTATATTGCCTTTGGTGCTGTAGTTATGTGTTGTTGTGCTGTAGTTATGGCTGTTGTGGTGCTGTAGTTATGCTGGTGCCGTAGTTATGTACTGTTGTGCTGCTGCAGTTGGTGCTGTCGGTTGCAGTATGATTGTTGCGCTGTAGTTATGGACTGTATGTGGTGCTGTAGATGGGTATGCTGTGGTGCTGTAGTTATGCTGTTGTGTTGCATTTATGGTCGTTGCTGCTGCAGTTTGTGCTGTCGTGCTGCAGCGTACGGCTGTTGTTGCAGTTATGGATGTTGTGGTGTCAGTTATGGCTGTTGTGGTGCTGTAGTTATGATGTTGTGGTGCCATAGTTATGGTCGGCTGTATTTATAGCTGTTGTGGTGCTGTAGTTATGGATTGTGTTGTGCCGTAGTTATGCTGTGTGGTGCTGTAGTTATGTCGTTGTTTGCTGTAGTTATGGCTGTTGTGGTGCTGTAGTTTATATTGTTGTGGTGCCGTAGAATTGTATGTTGCAGTTATGACGTTGTGGTGCTGTAGTTATATTGTTGTGGTGCTGTAGTTATGGCCGTTGTGTTACATTCGTTGTGGTACTGAGTTATATTGTTGTGGTGCTGTAGTTATGTGTTTTGGTGCTGTAGTTATGGTCGGCGCTGCAGTTATGTTGTGTGCTGCAGTTTGCTGTTGTTGCAGTTTACGGATGTTGTGGTTATGGTTATGCTGTGTTGTGTTAATGGCTGTTGTGGTGCTGTAGTTATTGCTTGTGGTGCTGTAGTTATGGCTGTTGTGGTGCTGTAGTTATGGCTGTTGTGGTGCTGTAGTTATGGCTGTTGTGGTGCTGTAGTTATGGCTGTTGTGGTGCTGTCTCCCCTCTTTGTGACTTTAGTGGCGCTGTTTACTCTTTTTCTGTTGTATCGCTGTCTTTTTTGGCTGTCGTTTGGGCGTAGGACGACGCCTCTTGCCATCGAGCCATAATTTGTTGAAGACTCCACACCTTACGACGCTCTGAATTTTTATGGCGTTGGGGTAGAGGACAGACGACGTGTTGTGAGGTGTAAACTTTTGTGGTGATGGTGCTAGTGATGCTAGTGGTGTTGATGGTGCTAGTGGTGTTGGTGGTGCTAGTGATGGTGGTTAGGTAGGTGCCTGCTGTACAGTATCTCTGGTTGTGTGATACTAATAGTGGTGATGGTGGTAGTAGGGTGATGGTAGGTGATGTTGGTTGTCCCTAATGTAATAATTTGATGGTTGGGGATATCTCCCTAATGGTAGTAATTGTGGTTGTGGAAAAAGAGGTCTTGGGATTAGTAGGGATAGGTGATGCGGTGGTGATTGTGGTGGCGGTGATTGTGGTGGTGCTGAATGACCTGTAGGAAATGAGTGATGGGTGATGGTGGTGATGATGATGATGGTGGTGGTGGTGGTGATGGTGGTGATGATGGTGGTGGTCCTACAACTATTTATGGTAGTAATGGTTGTTGTGGTTTTACAGGTAGATAGAAAGAGTTGTGTTTTAAGGGGGTATAATTCGACCATTTAACAGCCAAGAAAACGAAACCTAACCTAACCCCTTACCTTTAGGATTAGGGTGTTTGATTATCAGGTGAAAGAAGCTGGGATAGAAGGGGGTGAGGGGGGGGACTAATCTTCATTGAATCCTTTAACATCTTACGAAATTATCATCACCGTCCGCCACATTTACCTCAGTCTCCCTAAACTCACATCTCTCCTTAGAAAAGTGATCTTGGAGGGCCGAGTCCTTGATGCTGAAGTTAACCCCTTATCTGCCCAGGTTAATTAGACCCCCCGCACACCTCCCACCTCCACCACCTCCCTCACTCACTCTCCCACCCACCTCTCCTCATCCCACCTCCCCTCCACCTTGCCTCCTCCTTCCCCCTACCACACCTCCTCCCTCTACCCCTAGATTTAGGCACAGACTTGTTAACCCTGGACTGACCTCCGGCACAGGGCAGGCACAGGAGGTCATGCTTAGGAATTTTCTCCCCAAAATAAACAGAAGTCACAATATAAGGTAAAGTGAGAGAAGCAACCCCATCCCTTTCCGTCCTCCCTGCCCCAGCCTCGCCTCGCCCCTGCCCCAGCCTCGCCCTGCCCCAGCCTCTGCCTGCCCCAGCCTCGCCTAGTCTCTGCCCCAGCCTCTGCCTCGCCCCGTCTCAGCCTCCAGCCTCGCCCCCCCCCAGCCCCGCCCTGCCCCTGCCCCAGCCTCCGCCCTGCCCCTGGCCTGTCTCTGCCCTGCCCCTGCCCCAGCCTCGCCCTGCCCCAGCCTGCCCTGCCCCAGCCCCTGCCCTCTCGCCGCGTCTGCCTGAAGGTGGTTGGTAATCTTCAACACACGTATTATCTATTTTCGATTTTGTCTCTTTACTGAAGTTTGGAAGAAGTGATTACTTAGGTTGCGGTGCCATTTGCGTGTGCGTGGCGTGGTACGTGCGTGCGTGTGTGTGTGAGCGTGGACCTGGAGGTGTTAGAGCCTCACTAGTGGAGTTTTATTGGACATAAAAGACATTGGGGCTTAAACAGAATCCCTTTAGAGTATTTTATAACAGCAATATATCTTGAATTTTACTGTACAGTATTGTGTTTATTTTCACGGTTGAATATTTATTTTACAAAATGTTGTGTTTATTTACGGCTCGTAGTATATTATTAGTTTATTTATTACAGTTATGGTTATTATACATAATCCTGTCCACGACTCTAGGATAGGGTATTGCTGTCTGTCTTTTTGTCTGTCTGTCTGTCTGTCCGCAAATAACTCGAGGACGTGTTTAAGGATTTCCACCAAACTTGATATATTTAATGCCACCATTGACCAAGTGGGTGACCATGGTAACGGTTCACGGAATTATAACACACAAGTTTTTTACGGATTAAAGAACACGATCACATAAGACAGTCTCCAGGGTGACTACATTAATTTCTAGTACATATAGTTAGATGACGTCACAGATCTTCAATGGTCATGACGTCACCGACTTTCGTAATACGTTAGGAAGCCACGGTGTATTATAATAGGTTATTACGGAATAGTTTTGTTATTTATAGGTTACCTAATCACAGTTTCCCCTATGATAGGTTATTGTACTGGTAGTTAGTGACGTCACAATGATCTATAATAGGTCCTAATTACCGCGTAGACACAACAGCGATGGGTCATTGCCAAGTAGTTAGGTGACGTCACAGTGCCCTTGGTAATTAGAGGGGTGGTTTACCTGTCGTGGCGTGTGGAGGAGATATGCATATTTACCTGTGTTCATTACTGTGTGTCCCCTGCCACTGCCACTTAGGACAGGTAATAGGCGTAGGACAACATTCTCATAAGATACCTGGCTCATTTATCCTCGTAACTACAGGTGCCAGGAGAACGCCCCCTAGTTACGGTATAGAGTCTGGTAATTTTGATGCTCTGTTGGCCGCCATCTTTGTTCCGTAGTGAGCCAGTTAGATACGTTCTCACAGCTTAATTATGGATTAGTTTTAGTTAAAAATCTCTTGGGAAACTCTTTTTTTTATCACCTTGAATTTGAAGAAGCTTTGAAAATCCATCTTGTGTTGTAGGTTAAATGAGCTAGTTAGATGTCCCTCACATCGTTAAGCAGGAACAGCTTAACACACCAACTTTAACAGCCATCTATAATGTAGGCAGCCTGGCGGGGTAAATTGTTCTAAAACACCAGTTAGGAGAAAGAATTATCCTCGAATATCTAAGAAATCTCTGCGGGTGAAGGACAGTCATATATGGGCTTCACGACACCACATTAATGAGAGGTCTTAATATCAGGGTCATGTAGTGGTCGACTAGAGGTGTTAGTGGTATCTTTTTACTGTGTGAAGGAGAGAGAGATTGTGAAACAGCTCCTGACACCACAACCTGGACTTATGAGACTGAGTTAGAGGATAATAAATAATAATAATAATAATAATAATAATAATAATAATAATAATAATAGAAGACTAATACAAAGAACAAGGTACAGACAGACATAAGGATATAGGTATAGAAATGAACACACAATAACGGTACATAACCATCTTCCTTGGGCGTATTCATGGAGCCGTGACAATAACAACAACAACAACAGGTGTGTGCTGAGTTAGTCCCATGACAACAGGTGTCACGCTCCACACACCCTACCACATATAACTTACGACACCTGACACACATTCTGTTACCTGGGGACTACACTTGTCATAGCAGTTAGTTAGCTTATCCCTGATGACGTAGGGTACTAGGCTGACCTAATGCTTTACATTATTTGGTGGTTTTTTTATTATGGGGTTAAAGGTTTTGTTTTTTTATTTTTTAAGGTGATGAAAGTTCGTAGTAACTAGCTGTTGTGCGTAGCGGAAGTGGGTGGCTGCAGTAACACGCGAACATCCGGCCTCAGCGAGGTAAACAAAGCGTCCCACGTGTCAGCCAATCGGCTTCAGGTATTAGCCATGACGTCACCTCTGCAGCGAGTCACCAGTGTTACCAACCTGGAGGGAAAAACTTGTAGCTGTAAATGGACACAACAAGGGGTCGGGTGGGGGAAGGTGATTTAAGGAAGGGGTAGGTAGGGGATGGGGGTTAAGGGGGATTGCAGCAGGAGCTAGGGGTAATGAGGCGGAATGTAGTGACGTCACAGTGGTTCAGTGTTAAGGGACAAACGAGCCTTGAGGCGCTGGGTGAATGAGATTATGGAGGGAGGAGGGCGGGTTGGTTTTGTCCGCCGTGCCTGGTACTGCTGTCTGGCAAGAGATTTGTGTGTTAATGGTTTATTATGCTTTTGTAAGACATGGAGAGAGAGAGAGAGAGAGAGAGAGAGAGAGAGAGAGAGAGAGAGAAGAGAGAGAGAGAGAGAGAGAGAGAGAGAGAGAGAGAGAGAGAGAGAGATTCCTGTCTTATTTAAACTACTTTTAACCATATATTTACAAACAATATTTAAACACTCACCTTCGCCTCTTGAATCAGGGCGTGCTTGAGGACATTCTTGCTGCTTATCCCAAATTTGCTAGCCCACACTGATCAGTCCTCAATTAGAATATGACGTTCAATGTATATGAACCACTGTCCTGCATGGTAGTGAACATTGACATCACCCACATGACTCTGACCTGATGCATTTTTTGTATGAACCTTGTCCTGCGTGGCAGTGAGAAGTGATACCACCCTCAGTGTCAAGAGACCTGACTGAATTACTCAGAATAGGCAAACTGTACTACGAGCTTTGTCAATAAATTTTTAAACTTAAAGCCTCTTCCTCTTTCCTCCTCCCCTTTCCTCCTTCTCCCTTCCTCCTTCTCCTCCCTTCCTCTCCCCTTCCTCCTTTCCCCTGCACTCCTCCCCTTCTCCTCCCTTCCTCATCTCCTCCTTCCTCCAATTATAAGTTACCATAACCCTGACCACCATCACGGGTCACTAGCTAATTGTTGACTCCTGAGTATTGTTGTGAGTGCTTGAGCTGCTCCTGACCGCTGGAGATGACCTGAGGCTCACTCTCTCAGTTTTTAAAATTCCACAACCTTGGTATTTTGACGAGGCGAACAAACAGTGAGTGGCCGAGAGACGTAGTGGTGATGGGTAGTGGTGTTGGTGGTAGCAGTGATAGTGGTGCTGGTGGTTTGTGATGGGTGGTAGTGTAGGTGGTGATAGTGTGGTGGTAGTAGTGGTGAAGCTGTCGTGGTGGTGGTTGTTGTCAAGAGAGCTTCACCTGATACACAAGCAACAAAGCAAACACACACACATTCTTTCCTCCTCCCCCCCCCCCCCCCCCCCCCCCCCCTCCTCCTCCCTCCTCCCCCTCCTCCTTCTCCTCTCCTCCTTCTCCTCTCCCTCCTTCTCCTCCCCTCCTCCTCCTCTCCCTCCTTCCTCCCCCTCCTCCTCCCCTCCTTCTCCTCCTCCTCCCCCCCCCTCCTCCTCCCCTCCCCTTCTCCCCCCTCCTTCCTCCCCCCTCCTTCTCCTCCTCCTTCTCTCCTCCTCCTCCTCCTCCTCCCCCCCTCCTCCTTCTCCCTTCTCCCTCCTCCCATCTACCTGTCTTCCCCTCTTCCATACCCTAGCCTCTCCCTTCCCCAACCCACATTTACCAACCCTCCTTAAATATATAGTCTTCCCTCACACCTCACCTCTCCTCTTCCCCATCTCCACCCTCCTCCTCACCTCCTCCTCCATCCCACCTCTCCTCCTCTCCCCCCCCCCTTTTTAAAAGACAGATAATCCGCCGACCATCAGCACCACTATAAGTCGTCTTGTGTGGTTCAACCAATAATTTTCATAATTTATTTCCGAATATATTCCACAATTTTCTGCTTCTTGGCAGATTTTTATTTTATTTTTTGCAATTTATTTTACTTGATCCTAAAGCTTACCTGGGACTAGGGATGTGGGGGGTAGGGAGGGTGGAGGGGTAGAGGAGGATGGAGGGGTAGTGGGGGAGGTGGAGGGGATTTGGTGATGAAGAGTTAGTAGGGAAGGGGAGGTTGGTGGTGGTAGTGGGGGTCGGGGCCTGGAGGAGGTAGTGATGGGGGTCGGGGTGACACATTACACTTGGGGATTAATATTGGTCATATTTCTAATGCCACCCACCCATGCCACCCTCACCACCCCACGGATTATAGCGTCTTACCTCCTGCCGCCCACCAATCTCTGCACCCCATCCCCCACACCCACCCCACCTCCTGCCACCCACCACTTCCTGCCACCCACCTCACCTCCTCGCCACCCACCACCTCCTGCCACCCACCTCACCTCCTGCTCACCCACCTCACCTCCTGCCACCCACCTCCTTCTGCCACTCCACCTCTTATCACCTTTATTTGTGAGGTACAGATGGTAGTGGTGGTGGTGGTGGTGGTGGTAATGTGATGGTGGTAGTGGTGGTGGTGGTGGTGGTAGTAGTGGTGGTAGTTGTAGAGGTAGTAGTGGTGGTGGTGGTGGGTAGTGGTGGTGGTGGTGGTGGTGGTGGTGGTAGTGGTGGTGTGTGTAGTAGTAGTGGTGAGGTGTAGGTGTGGTGGTGGTAGTAGTGTGGTGGAGGGTGGTGGTGGTAGTAGTGTGGTGGTGGTGGTGGGTGGTGGTGGTGGTGGTAGGTGGTGGTGGTGGTGGTAGTGGTGTGGGTGGTGGTGGTGGTAGTGGTGATGGTGGTGGTGGCCTGCCCAGTTGCCCCCCCCCCCCCCACCCCCCCACCCTGCTTAAGAAAGCAGAAACCATCCAGGAGTATTGTTACCATCTCTGCTGAGTGTCAGCACACGTCACCTCCCTTGCTACTGTCAGCACAACTCCCTTCCCCTGTCAGCATACGTCACCCTCCCTCCCCTGTCACCCACACGTCACTCTTTCCCCTGTCACCCACACGTCACTCCCCCCTGTCAACACACACCATCTCCTCTAACCACTTGTCACCACTTAAAGGGAAACAGACAGACAAGCTCACTCATTCCCATCTCTGAAGACTTTATTATTCCCTGACCGGAAGTACAAATCACTTGACTTGTCTGTTAGTGTTTTTACAAATGTCTTCGTAAGGTTGTATATGCCGTCCTCTCCATTTCCCCTTCTTCAACCACACCCTGACTCCACTTCCCCTCCCGCAACCCTCCACTTCCTAGGCCCCTTTACCCCTACCACCGAATCATTAAAACCAGCCCGGGGTGTTTTTGCCTTCGGGCTGCATTTCGTCCCGTCGGCCGAGGCACCGACGCCCACCTGGGATAAACCCACAACCGTCACCACTACCACCTTCCTACACCACCACCATCACTACCATCCTCCTCCGCCACCATCCTCCACCACCACCATCCTCCTCCACCACCCACCTCACCCTCCACCACCACCATCCCCTCCACCACCACCATTCCTCCACCACCACCATTCCTCCACCACCACCACCATCCTCCTCCACCACCATCCCTCCACCACCATCCTCTCCTCACCACCACCACCATCCTCCACCACCACCACCACCTTCTCCACCACCACTACCATCCTCCTCCACACCATCTCTCCACCACCTCACCACTCCTCCTCTCTCCACCACCACCACTCCTCCTCCACCACCACCTATGTGGCCATATTTAGGGTAGGTGGTGGGCGGTAGTGGCACAACGAGTAGGTGGGCAGGTGGGTTAGTTCCAGGATGTGGTGGAGGGTGATGGTAGGCAGATGGTGGTGGTGGTCAAGGGTTGGTTCCTAGAGGTGGTGGTGGTGGTGGGCAGATGGTGGTGGTGGCAGGCAGGGTTGGTTCTCTAGAGGTGTGGTGTGGTGGTGGTGGTGGCAGGTGGTGGTGGACAGGTAATAAAACCATCTGGCAGGAGGCGTGATAAGACCAGCAGCGCCATGTGTCACCTGGTGGGGGTGGGGGGGCTCTTGTGTTATTGTTATCCTGAGCCTCTCACCCTCTAGTGTTGTGGTGCTGGGATGCTGTTGTGGTGCTGCTGGGATGCTATGGTGCTTGGGATGCTGTAGTGGTGGTGGGGTGCTGTTGTGGTGCTTGGATGCTGTAGTGGTGCTGCTGGGATGCTGTTGTGGTGCTGTTGGGATGCTGTTGTGGTGCTGCTGATGCTATGGGTGCTTGGGATGCTGTAGTGGTGGTGGATGCTGTTGTGGTGCTGCTGGGATGCTGTTGTGGTGCTGCTGGGATGCTGTAGTGGTGCTGGGATGCTGTTGTGGTGCTGCTGGGATGCTGTTGTGGTGCTGCTGGGATGCTGTTGTGGTGCTGCTGGGATGCTGTTGTGGTGCTGGGATGCTGGAAGTGGTGGTGGGGTGCTGTTGTGGTGCTGGGTTGCTATTATGGTGCTTGGGTTGTTGTTATCTGGCTTCTTCTCGTCGTAAGTGGTAGTGGTGGTGAAGGTGGAGGAGGAAGAGGTAATACCAGTTAGGTTAGGTTCTTGTCTGTATAGTTTACCTGGTGTGTTCAGGTAAAGTGGACTTAAATGTTCCTGTTCCTGCACACACACACACACACACACACACACACACACATATTTCTCACAGACACACACCATATCTCACACAAACACGCCAATACATTACACCACACACTTATACACACACGTCTATCTCTATACACACGCCTGTACTTCATACACACCCACCCATATTTCATACACGCGCCCATACTCTTTATACAAACGCCCATACTACACCTACAGACACGCCCATAGCTTACACTCAATGTCCCCACACATCTTTCATCCTTTTCCTCCCTCACACCTCTTCCCCACTTTCCCTCCTGCCCCACTCCCCATCCCCACCCTGCACCCTGCCCTCATCCCACCTCCTCACCCCTCTCTCACAACCTTCTCACCCTCCTCACCTTCCTCTCACTCTCCCCCTCCTCACCTCCACCCTCACCTCTCGCCCTCATACGTCTCCTCCTGCCTTATTGCTACACACTGTTCACCACAACACACAGACAACCCCTATTGTATATCACGAAGGCGCTTTCAATGTATTCCACTGTTGTTATTATTATTATTATTATTATTATTATTATTATTATTATTATTATTATTATTATTATTATTATTATTATTATTATTCATGAAAGGACAGATCTAAGGGTTGAATCTCCTCTCAGGTGACGAACGCAGGTATTAATTAAATCCACATCCGAGGAAACAAGCGGTGAATCCGTATAACATAAATAAACATGTCATAGGGTACAACTGTCTCTCTTGTTATACGTACACCATTACGTCAAGTGTTACCAGAAACAACATACAACTTTTGCTTAGGCTATTGGCTACTTTTATATTGGCTTATATTTGTTTAGGGCTATTGGCCACAGGGATATATTTACTCAAGTGTATCATCTCATGGATTCGAACTCTTGGACCATCCGGCTGGGAGAGAGACGTGCTAGCCACCAATCCACGTGGTAGCGGTGTTATGTCCAGGTGTGTGGATTATGTGTGTGATCAGGTGTGAGTGTGTTCGTAGCGTGTCGTGGCTACTTCCCCTGACCACTACTTTCCGTTCCGTCCTGCCACGCCAGTACCCAGACGCAGGGTTGCTAAGTCCACGCGTATGAGGGCATTATGTCCGTTGATTGGTAGTCTGATGATATTGTAACCTTGGTGTGATATATTGTACCTGTGTTCTGTACCCTTGACTAACAACAATCCATCACCCCAGAGCACCACCCAGAGCACCACCCCACACTACCACCCCAACACCACCACCCCAACACCACCACCCCAACACCACCAACACCATCCCAACACACACCCCAGCACCACCCCAGAGCACCCCAGAGCACCACCCCAACACCACCAACCCCAACACCACCAATTCAACACCACCAACACCATCCCAACACCACCCCAACATCACCCCAGCACCACCCCAGAGCACCACCTCAACACCACCAACTCCAACAACACCACCAACACCATCCCAACACCACGCCAGCACTCCACCCCAGAGCACCACCACCCCCAACACCACCACCCCAACACCACCACCCCAACACCACCTCAACACCATCCCAACACCACGCCAGCACCACCCCAGAGCACCACCCCAACACCACCACCCCAACACCACCACTCCCCAACACCACCACCCCAACACCACCTAACCCCAACACCACCACCCCAACACCACCAACACCATCCCAACACCACCCCAGCACCACCCCAGAGCACCAACCCCAACACCACCACCCCAACACCACCAACCCCAACACCACCAACACCATCCCAACACCACCCCAACATCACCCCAGCACCACCCCAGAGCACCACCCCAACACCACCAACCCCAACACCACCACCAACACCATCCCAACACCACGCCAGCACCAACCCCAGAGCACCACCCCAGAGCACCACCCCAACACCACCAACCCCAACACCACCAATTCCCCAACACCACCACAACACCATCCCAACACCACCCCAGCACCACCCCAGAGCACCACCCCAACACCACCACCCCAACACCACCAACCCCAACACCACAATTCCAACACCACCAACACCATCCCAACACTACCCCAGCACCACCCCAGAGCACCACCCCCAGAGCACCACCCCAGAGCACCACCCCAGAGCACTTCCCCAACACCACCAACCCCAACACCACCAACACCATCCCAACACCACCCCAGCACCCACCCCAACACCACCACTCCCAACACCACCACCCCAACACCACCACCCCAACACCACCCAACACCATCCCAACACCAATTCCAGCACCACCCCAGAGCACCACCCCAGCACCACCCCAGAGCACCACCCACAGCACCACCCCAACCACCACCCCAAACACCACCAACACCATCCCAACACCACCCCACCACCACCCCACCACCACCCCAACACCACCCCAACACCACCCCAGAACACCACCCCCAACACCACCACCCCAACACCACCAACACCATTCCAACATCACCCCAACACCACCCCAACACCACCCCAACACCACCCCTGAGCACCACCTCGGCCTTGGATTATAGGCAATGCCCTGAGGAGGCCTCTAAATGGTCAGCATGAGGGGGTGGAGGGTTCGTCCACCCTCCACTCCCCACCCTCCACACACACACTACTTCCTCACCTCCACACACCCTTTTCTTCTTCCCTTCCTCTCCCCTCCACACACTCGACCTTTTGCACACACCTCCAGAGTGAGAGAGTTGGGAGAGGGAGGAAGATAGGCGATGGAGAAGGAGGGAGGATGGGAGGGAGAGAGAGAGAATTGCAGAGAGAGTCAACAGAAAAAAAGTGTGAGGAGGAGGAGGTGAAGGAGAAGGGTGAAGGAGGGAGGAAGAGAACAGGAGGAGAGCAAGCAGGAGGGACGGAGAGAATAGGAGGGAAAGTAAGGAGGGAGGGAGAGAGAGCTACATTCCTCAAGCCAAGACACTGAAATGAGAGATATTGATTTGTTTTTCGTTAAATTAAATAAATATTTCTTATGTTTAATTTTGCCGCGAGACTTGTGATATCGGTCAGTCAGTCAGTCAGTCAGCCAAAACCACACAGTCAGCCATTTAGTCACTTCATAATTAGTTATCAGTTCGTCAGTCACAATAAATCTGTCAGCCAGTCAGTCAGTCTGTCAGTCAGTCAGTCAGTCCACAGTAGGGTCCTGTATAAGACTGGTCAATACGTGTGATTATTATTATTATTATTATTATTATTATTATTATTATTATTATTATTATTATTATTATTATTATTATTATTATTATTATTATTATTATTATTATTATTATTATTATGTTACTTCATTTATTTCTTTTCCTTCCCCTTTTTATCTAGCTGAGGGGCCGAGGGAGTAAGCAGTGGTGCTCCTTATGTCTTACCTGAGGGGAGTGTTAGTGGTACCTCTTAATTTGGCCTGAAGCTGAGGGTGAAGGAACTGGTTATGATGGACGTGTGATAATTGCTTCACTGCTTCCCTCACTCACTCCCCCCTCTCTTAGTGTGATCTCCCTCCTCTTATACACTCCTTTCTTCTTTTTATTCTCCTCCCTCTCACACTCTCTCCTCGCCTCTCACACACACTCCCTCCCCCCACAATCTTCCTTCCCCCCACACTCTCCTCCCCCACATCCCTTCCTATACATGGCGTCCTGGGTGAGTACACAGCCTCTCTCACCCCACCCACCCACTCTCCCCACCCACCCACCTCCCCACCCACCTACCCCCCACCTACCCACTCTCACCCACCTACCTCCCCCCACCCACCTCCTCACCCCCAGCCTGCTAATTGGTGCAGATACTAGACCACCTCTCATTAGTAATCTCTTTCATCACCCGTCTTCGCATCCCTGCCCTTATACAGGCACAGGTAACTTCCCAATTAAGGTGTGAGGTCAGTTAGCTTCCATACAGGTAGGTTTGGTGTAAAAGATATCTCGAGCAATTTTCCTCCCCACTACACACAGATACTTGCAGGTGTACAGTACAGTTTCCTCTTATCGCCAGTTCATCTCCCTTATACAGGTAAAGGTTAATGTCTAATTTCTTCCTTATATTCTGGGGTTATTACTTCCCCTTTATACAGGTGAATCCAGGTTTCCATTCCCCCGCCCCCCCTTATACACAGGTATATACAGGTCCTCTCTTGACACAGCACACGTAACTGAACGAAGTACACTGAT
>NW_024724794.1:0-15635 GCF_018991925.1 Homarus americanus
TCATCTACACTATCATCGTCTACACCATCATCTACACTATCATCGTCTACACCATCATCTGCACTATCATAATCTACACTATCATCGTCTACACCATCATCTACACCATCAATGTCTACACCATCATCTGCACTATTATAATCTACACTATCATCGTCTACACCAGTATAGTTGTCCCACATACTGTACAGGAAAATTCAAAACTGACCACCTCACCCACATAACCTCTTACTACAAAATTGACACCTACTGTACAGTAGATTTACTGCACCAGTAACCGTTAACTTAATAATAAGTTTGATTGGGAAATGGCTTGCCCTCGGCTTTGAGGCTGAAAACGGCCGAGAACTTTGTTTCTGACAGCGAAAGTGACGATGGAAGCCTCTCTACAAAATGGAATATGGCTAGGACAGGTCGTGGGGCGATGAGAACTCAGGCGGTCGTGGAGCGATGAGAACTCCAACGAGTCGTGGAGCGATGGGGGCACTCAGGCTGAAGTCGAGGGGCGATGAGGCTCCGATGGTTTTTGTCATCATGATGAATCATACAATGACGAGGACTCATCAGGGTCTCCTGAAGGGTATGAGCTCTCATCTCACAGTACGTCAAGCTCTTCGGATGAAGAAGAGGAGGAGGAGCAATGCGACGAAAGGCGGCGGAGAAGAAATCCTGCACTTCGGTTCTTCGACATGGAGGCCAAAGAGGATAATAATGAATTCTGTCTTCCTCGTCAGCACCTCCCTCCCCTCCCTGGCACACCCCCTCCCGAACTTGTTTTGGTCGCAACTACCAAATGAGACACGTTCTAGATGTCGCAATTCGTATTGAAAAAGAATATAATGAGAAAAGGGTTTTGAAAAGAAAAGCTCTAAATAAGGCCAAAGGGATTCATTGCTGAATCTTTGTATGTGTTTATTTATAAATAAAAATCTGAATTGGCGTTACCTATCTTCTTTACCCTGTAGAATATGCTTCTTTTTAATTATTTATATTGTTTTGCTGTAAATGTGTAGTAAAACTTATTTTTACTTATGTGAATTTGATATGATTGTTTACTTCATACAAATTGCCCAGTTCATGAAATCGTCGGGTTTTTTAGCGGCGGTAAAGCCAGGCCACCCTCCCTGCAGCCCATTGGCTCAAACATAATGTTCGATTAATATTGATATATCGCAAATAATTCCATATATATGTTACGAATACCCAGCTTTAGCTCACTATAATGCTAAATTTAACGTCTGTAAAGATATAACTGTTTGGAAGCATTATCTACCAAGATATTATTGAAATTATTAATAATTTTTATTATAATTTTTGCTATTATAAATATAAACTTGAGATGGACATAACAATTTTCTCGATCATGTTTGATTTTGTTTGTGTCTAACGTGCACATTCTTTATTACGTTGTACCTCCTAAATCTTAACTTTAAATAGCATGAGTCCGTGCTTTATAATTGTTTAAAATTTGTTATCCTCTGAAATGCAGAATAATAATTTGGCTTTAATTTTGACTCTATATAACCATTTTCGTTATATCTCAGTATCATTATTTGTATACGAGAGTCAGTGAGAGATTTGTCACTTGACAGCAAAGAGTGAGATACAGTACAGTGTTTACATTACCTGCTGGATGTGAACAAGTCTTTGTTTACGTTATCGTCGGGGGGTGTGGAGGAATTGTCGTTTCAGTTTCTTAAGTGGTGTAGAGTGACCTGTGATCTGTGTGTTTTGGGTGAGAATGCTAAAAACTGTTCGCTGGGGTGTATTTTTCGGGGCGGGGATGTATCTCTAGAGGGTCTGTGGATGTATAACGGGGGCGTGATTTCAGGCGTCCGTGGATGTGGGCGTGATTTCCAGGCGTCCGTGAATGTATATCGTGGGCGTAGATATGCACAGGATATTACCCGCATGGACGACAGTAGACTGCCAAAGCAGGCAACTGAAAAGGTATAAGGATAGCCTTAAGACAAACCTGAAAAAGTGCCAAATCGACCCCCTCACCTGGGAGTCGATTACTCCACACTGTAATGCTTGGAGGAGCACCTTACGAGAAGGTGTCAATACTTTCGAGTTAGCCCGACTGCAAACCGAGACAGACAAGCGCCAACGCCGGAAAGGCACGCTAGATGCAGCCCTTCACATGTGCAACGAATGTGAACGACGCTGCCGGTTCCGTATCGGCCTCTTTAGCCACCTCAAAACTTACCAGTGAATGTGACATCCCTAATAACTCATAACATTGTAGCGTTGCTGGATGATCGTCATACTCGATTCCGAGTGACAGCAAAGTAGTAGTAAGTGTGTGTGTGTGTGTGTGTGTGTGTGTGTGTGTGTGTGTGTGTGGAGAGAGAGGAAAGATGCAATAAATTTTACTCATACTGTCCAGGATTTCTTCGTTAGTGTCAGTTTAAGAGAGCGGAGAGAGAACCTCTAATTTCTGGGTATTTTCGGAATAGTTTTTTTACTCTGTTGGCGCTAAAGTGGAGTGGCAGCGTTTATATCACAAATACTTGGAGGCGAAATTGTTGTTGGCGATTTTGTTAGTTGAGGAAAAACAAGTCGTGTCCACTGGTTGATTTTGAAACCCTATCACGAGTTACTGAAACCTTATCGCTTAGTTCTGTTGCCCGTTCAGCTCTCTCTCTCTCTCTCTCTCTCTCTCTCTCTCTCACACACACACACACACACACACTCCACCTGACCTGAGGTATAACAGTGAAAGTTGTATCTAACAGGAATTTCCATCATCGAGTGAATCCCCGGCGAGTTGAAACAATTGTTATTCAAATGTATTGTTCAGCCAAAATAAAACCCGTTGAACATGATTGGCTTCTCCCCGAACGACCTTTCAGTTAACAGAATATACCATGAACCACAACACACACACACACACACACATACACACACACACACTTTATTTTTACATGGTTTTGAGTTTTTATGCAATTTTCACATTGATCCGAACGAATAAACTGTAAATATTGCTCACTGATGCAACTAATATGTGTTAAAGTATTATATCCTGTTTTTATAATAATGCTTACATGACTTTATTACTATCACTCGTGTTAGTAAGGGACCTATTTATTCTTTTCTTGAATATAATGCTTTTTGTGGTCAGTGTTTACTTGGTTAATGGGTGTAGCATTATATGGGGTGGATGATAGGTCGTTTTCGTGGGCCTTTTCCTTCCTTACCTCCTTCCTTCCCCCCTTTTCCTTCTTTCCCTCCCCTTTCCCTCCCTCCCCCTACCTGTGGCTGATCAGTACAGGTGCCCAAACAAAGAGGTTCTCAACGAAGTAACAAACACACACTCACTTATTTTTCTCTTCTGTCTCTTTCTAATCATAATTAATTCACTGTCAGTCCATCTTGTAGGGATTAATTACCTGAAACATTGTACAGGTATAAATCTTAGCCCAGACCACCTGTGTTATGAGCCCAGAAATGGTGGTTATGTAGTTAATGTTTTGTCCGTCTGCCGTGTAATTACCTCAACATTGGAGGAACCAGAATGCAAAATTTATACATGTGTCTGTTTCTTGATAATTCATTGTCTCTTGTACTACGTGTCAGAGGTCAAGGTCACAGACAAATTTGACCTAAGCTGTTGCGTCACCAAGGATGTTATTACCACACTCAATCAGTCACAGGCAATGTTGAGTGAGTGACATGAGACATCTTCAGTGACCTCCTGTTTCTGTTGTGTTGATGTACTGTACTACTGTTCCATGAGACATCTTCAGTGACCTCCTGTTTCTGTTGTGTTGATGTACTGTACTACTGTTCTAGCTCTTGTGGTCAATGTAATATAACTCGTGTGCGACTATGTACACCAGAGCCGCCATGATGATAGTGTTGATCATCTCCCGAACCTCACCACACCACCACCACTACCACACCCACCACCTCACCACCACACACCACCACCACACCACCACCTCACCACCCACCACACCACCACCACCACCACACCACCCTCACCCACCTCACCACCACACCACCACCACACCACCCTCACCCACACCCCAGTTAACGAGGAAATTATAGAACCTGCCAACTCTCCTGTGTTATGTATATATACGCTCCTGGAGTCGTGTTTCCAGGCACCACCCGTCCTGGAGCTCAGCTAAAACCAAACCCTAACCCTAACCCTAACCCTAACACAACCTATCTTAACCTAACCTAACCTAACCTAACCTAACCTAGCCCTACTTCTTCTAACTTCTAACTAACTTAACCTAACCTAACTTCTAACTAACCTAACCTAACCTAACCTGCTCTTAGCCCTAGCCTAACCTATGTAACCTAACCTAATCTAACATCACTGTTATATTTATTCAACCGATGTTACTGAATTTATTTGTCCCTCACAGCGATCCTTTAGAAAATGTCGTTGATCCTTGAAGTAAAAATAATTAATAGTCGTTGTAATAAAGCAGTCAATGGAATAAGATGGATCACTATAGATTATGTTGGTCGCTGTAGCAAGGTAATCACCCTCACTCACCTGTCGGAGTCCCGTAGAATTTAGGTTATATATAATTGCCAATGTTTGAGTGAGTTGATTCTCTCGAGGTCCATTGGTGAGTATCGTAAAACAAAAAAAAATATTGCCCATTTGAATCCACTGTTTATTGTCATTCCTTACTTGTGTTTATTAGGAAGGCTCAGCTCTTTATTTAACGATATAATTGACCTGTTCTACGATAGTCAACAATGAGACAGACACAGACACACGATTTAAACCTTATTGTAGATGTTAGGATGTGATGTTAATTCTGCTGGTCGACCTCTTCCCGCTCCCTCCTGTCCTCCTCTTGATGCAACACGCAATACTGTTTACCTTTTGTGTGTAGGTTGACCATCTTGTCGTGTCAGTATACATTCACCACCTAATGTTGCTCCCACTGAGGTATGCCTGCCTCCATTGTCTGAACTTGGTGAACATTGTATACCATCTCGACTTACAGGTTGTTGAACATAAAGGAGAGACTGGTGTTGGTATCAGGTGGAATACTAAGACAAAAACGTGTATGACCTTTGAACTTTGTGTGTGTGTGTGTGTGTGTGTGTGTGTGTGTGTGTGTGTGTGTGTGTGTGTGTGTGTGTGTGTGTGTGTGTGTGTGTGTGTGTGTGTGTGTGTGTGTAATATTTCATATACGAAACCAAATCACATATAGCGACTGAAATCTAGATAACAAGGATGTGAGGTGTGAGGAAGAACGTGGTGGGAGAGGAGAGAAACCGGAGTGTGAGTGACGTGTTGAGAGAACATGGTAGAATATTGGCAAAATTATGTACACATTACACTCATAATGTCTAAGTTAGATATAAATTGATGGACTAAAACTTTGGTCATTTTCCGAGTCATAATTCTTTCCCTCATACTATCATGTTAGTTTATTATCATGTTAAGTGTTAAATCATGTTAGAATACCCATCATATTAGCCTAGAACCATCATGTTAGCCTGTCATCACATTAGCCAACCATCATCATGTTAACCTACCATCATCATGTTAACCTACCATCATGTTAACCTACCACCATGTTAACCTACCACCATGTTAACCTACCATCATGTTAACCTACCATCATGTTAACCTACCATCATGTTAACCTACCATCATGTTAACCTACCATCATGTTAACCTACTACCATGTTAACCTACCACCATGTTAACCTACCACCATGTTAACCTACCACCATGTTAACCTACCACCATGTTAACCTACCTATATTAACCTACCACCATATTTAACCTACACACCATCATGTTAACTACCACCATATTAACTACCACCACTGTAACCTACCTTATATTAACTACTACCACCATGTTAACCACCTACCTGCATATTAACCTACCACCATGTTAACCTACCACCATGCTAACCTGCCATCATGCTAACCTACCATCATGCTAACCTACCATCATGTTAACCTAGCATCATGTTAACCTACCACCATGTTAACCTACCACCATGTTAACCTACCATCATGTTAACCTACCATCATGTTAACCTACCATCATGTTAACCTACCACCATGTTAACCTACCACCATGTTAACCTATCATCATGTTAACCTACCACCATGTTAACCTCCCATCATGTTAACCTACCACCATGCTAACCTACCACCATGTTAACCTACCATCATGTTAACCTACCACCATGTTAACCTACCATCATGTTAACCTACCACCATGTTAACCTACCATCATGTTAACCTACCATCATGTTAACCTACCACCATGTTAACCTACCATCATGTTAACCTACCATCATGTTAACGTCAACCACATCTGCACCATTATGCTCTTTATCTCAAACTTACAATGGCTGGGAGATTCAGGAACCTTAGTTGGCGATGGTCAAGAGTACAGGCAGAGAGGAGTACTTTGTTGTCTAGTGAAGGAGGATCACCCAAGACCTTCCCCAAGATCCTGAAGGCTCCTCCCAGCTCCTGATGGTGGTGCTGGATGGGGAAAGGGGGTTTATACGACCTTCTGGCTTCCTCTTTATAGTTCCGGGTTGTCTAAGTTATATGGAAGTAATGATATGCGTTTGTGTGTTTGGAGTTAATGAGATTCTTGTGGGTATTTTTAAGTATAAAATGTGAGTTAGGAATTTGTTATGGGGGTTTTTCTACACCTGTGGATGTTTTAAGTGTCGTGTTAAAAATAAGTTGTTAGTATTGGCTGTGGGTGATGGTGGACTTAGTTATGGTCTTCCTTGGGTACGGAAGCCTGGGGGAAGGGGAAGGGGAAGGGGAAGGGGAGGGGAGGGGAGGGGGGTAACCATTGAAAAGACCCCGAGATGAGATACATTTTGTTTATTTATTTATTTATTTATTATTATTATTATTATTATTATTATTATTATTATTATTGTTATTATTATTATGACATTTTGGGATCCTTTAGTCTAGACAAATTCAATATTTTTTCCCCAAGTATATAAGGAATGTAGTGTTGAAACGGCAGCTGTACATACCAGTGTTGTATTGGCTGGTACCCCGTTCACCCCCTCACTATTCCCCAGTCACCCATACCGCTCCCGCCCCCACCCTACCACCCATACCGCTCCCGCCCCCACCCTACCACCCATACTGCCCCCGCCACCCCTGCTGTGTCTCTGAGGTGTATATACTTTTTGTCTCTGAGGTGTATATACTTTTTGTGCATCATCTTCCTTCGACCATTATGTTGTTTCTTAATGTTCACGGTGTCAGGAGCAGAGGAGAGAGGCACCTTTTTTTTGTCTACTGTTCTTGTATCATATCGAATGCATTTTTTTTTTACAGCATATATACACCCGCCTTAGATATTCAAAGAGGCATATATAGTGTTATTCTCATTCGTCTGTATATTTATACTTACGGGTCATGTTTGTCTCGTGTTCCTTATGGCAGTGAATGTTAGAGTATTTCCTGAGTATTGTTTGTGTAGTTCTGTACTTAGAGGTTGACTTATTCACATCTGGGTTAGCACAGCAGTGTGAGGCAATGTGTCTGGCCTCACACTTATGCTTACATCTGCGTGAGGGTCAATCATTCAAGCACTTAGCTACTGAATGCAAAGAAGTGAATACAACTTTAAGAAAGGAGAGAGTTTAGGAGCCAGAGAAGGTGTGTGTGTGTGTGTGTGTGTGTGTGTGTGTGTCCCAACAAGTGACAAGTTGTTTGGTGTCAGTAAGTGTATGAGACGAACAGTCAACTCTCGCTGCTCACTACTACAATATATCCCTCTTCACCAAACTTTCTTTTTCCTCAATATCAAAATAAACTCGGTGGCTAAGTTTTCAATTTTCGGTGTGAAGATTTCTTAATTCGTGTTGTCAGACTGTTAAACCTTCACCAGAGGTCGTGACACACTATTTTGGGAGTGGACCACACCAGGACACACACACACACACACACACTCTTACAGTTTGGTGTTGGTGTAGTCTAGTTTTACGGTGAGGTGGTATTTTTAGTAGTGGTTCATCTGTGCACAATATTAAACTTTTTTTTATTTTTTTTTCTGGGTGTGTCTCAGGGGTGTGGCTGTATTAAGTAATATTAAAGGTACTGATCATTCTAAAACAATCCAAATTTATTCTTGTGATTTATTGTTATTTATATTATACTTTATTATTAGTAATATTATTTTTATTTATTATTATTATTAATTACTATGCTGTTATTTCATGTTATTCACATAAGTAAAGTGAAATTTCAAGCGTTTTTTATTGAATTTATCTATGGTGTGTGTGTGTGTGTGTGTGTGTGTGTGTGTGTGTGTGTGTGTGTGTGTGTGTGTGTGTGTGTTCCATCTTCTACACTATCATCGTTTACACCATCATGTACACTATCAACTACACCATCGTCTACAGTGACACCATCATCATCTACACTACCATCGTCTACAACTCTACACCATAATCTTCACTATCATCGTCTACACCATCATCTACACTATCATCGTCTACACCATCATCTACACTATCATCATCTACACCATCATCTACACTACCATCGTCTACACCATCATCTACACTATCATCGTCTACACCACCATCTACACTATCATCGTCTACACCATCATCTACACTATCATAATCTTCACTATCATCGTCTACACCATCATCTACACTATCATCATCTACACCATCATCTACACTATCATAATCTTCACTATCATCGTCTACACCATCATCTACACTATCATCAATCTTCACTATCATCGTCTACACCATCATCTACACTATCATCGTCTACACCATCATCTACACTATCATCGTCTACACCATCATCTACACTATCATCGTCTACACCATCATCTACACTATCATCGTCTACACCATCATCTACACTATCATCGTCTACACCATCATCTACACTATCATCATCTACACCATCATCTACACTACCATCTCTTCACTATCATCGTCTACACCATCATCTACACTATCATCGTCTACACCATCATCTACACTATCATCATCTACACTATCATCGTCTACACCATCATCTACACTATCATCGTCTACACCATCATCTACACTATCAATGTCTACACCATCATCTGCACTATCATAATCTACACTATCATCGTCTACACCATCATCTACACCATCAATGTCTACACCATCATCTGCACTATTATAATCTACACTATCATCGTCTACACCAGTATAGTTGTCCCACATACTGTACAGGAAAATTCAAAACTGACCACCTCACCCACATAACCTCTTACTACAAAATTGACACCTACTGTACAGTAGATTTACTGCACCAGTAACCGTTAACTTAATAATAAGTTTGATTGAAATGGCTTGCCCTCGGCTGGGGCTGAGAAAACGCAGTAGACTTGTTTCTGACAGCGAAAGTGACGATGGAAGCTCTCCTGCAAAATGGAATGACTAGGACGAGTCGTGGAGCGATGAGAACTCCGACGAGTCGTGGAGCGATGAGAACTCCGACGAGTCGTGGAGCGATGAGAACTCCGACGAGTCGTGGAGCGATGAGAACTCCGACGAGTCGTGGAGCGATGAGAACTCCGACGAGTCGTGGAGCGATGAGAACTCCGATAGTTTTATCGCTCATGATGAATCATACAATGACGAGGACTCATCAGGGTCTCCTGAAGGGTATGAGCTCTCATCTCACAGTACGTCAAGCTCTTCGGATGAAGAAGAGGAGGAGGAGCAATGCGACGAAAGGCGGCGGAGAAGAAATCCTGCACTTCGGTTCTTCGACATGGAGGCCAAAGAGGATAATAATGAATTCTGTCTTCCTCGTCAGCACCTCCCTCCCCTCCCTGGCACACCCCCCTCCCGAACTTGTTTTGGTCGCAACTACCAAATGAGACACGTTCTAGATGTCGCAATTCGTATTGAAAAAGAATATAATGAGAAAAGGGTTTTGAAAAGAAAAGCTCTAAATAAGGCCAAAGGGATTCATTGCTGAATCTTTGTATGTGTTTATTTATAAATAAAAATCTGAATTGGCGTTACCTATCTTCTTTACCCTGTAGAATATGCTTCTTTTTAATTATTTATATTGTTTTGCTGTAAATGTGTAGTAAAACTTATTTTTACTTATGTGAATTTGATATGATTGTTTACTTCATACAAATTGCCCAGTTCATGAAATCGTCGGGTTTTTTAGCGGCGGTAAAGCCAGGCCACCCTCCCTGCAGCCCATTGGCTCAAACATAATGTTCGATTAATATTGATATATCGCAAATAATTCCATATATATGTTAAGAATACCCAGCTTTAGCTCACTATAATGCTAAATTTAACGTCTGTAAAGATATAACTGTTTGGAAGCATTATCTACCAAGATATTATTGAAATTATTAATAATTTTTATTATAATTTTTGCTATTATAAATATAAACTTGAGATGGACATAACAATTTTCTCGATCATGTTTGATTTTGTTTGTGTCTAACGTGCACATTCTTTATTACGTTGTACCTCCTAAATCTTAACTTTAAATATATGTGTGAGTCCGACACAGGTACTGTACATAATTGTTTAAAATTTGTTATCCTCTGAAATGCAGAATAAGAATTTGGCTTTAATTTTGACTCTATATAACCATTTTCGTTATATCTCAGTATCATTATTTGTATACGAGAGTCAGTGAGAGATTTGTCACTTGACAGCAAAGAGTGAGATACAGTACAGTGTTTACATTACCTGCTGGATGTGAACAAGTCTTTGTTTACGTTATCGTCGGGGGTGTGGAGGAATTGTCGTTTCAGTTTCTTAAGTGGTGTAGAGTGACCTGTGATCTGTGTGTTTTGGGTGAGAATGCTAAAAACTGTTCGCTGGGGTGTATTTTTCGGGGCGGGGATGTATCTCTAGATGGTCTGTGGATGTATAACGGGGGCGTGATTTCAGGCGTCCGTGGATGTATATCGTGGGCGTGATTTCAGGCGTCCGTGAATGTATATCGTGGGCGTAGATATACCTGGATATTACCCGCATGGACGACAGTAGACTGCCAAAGCAGGCAACTGAAAAGGTATAAGGATAGCCTTAAGACAAACCTGAAAAAGTGCCAAATCGACCCCCTCACCTGGGAGTCGATTACTCCACACTGTAATGCTTGGAGGAGCACCTTACGAGAAGGTGTCAATACTTTCGAGTTAGCCCGACTGCAAACCGAGACAGACAAGCGCCAACGCCGGAAAGGCACGCTAGATGCAGCCCTTCACATGTGCAACGAATGTGAACGACGCTGCCGGTTCCGTATCGGCCTCTTTAGCCCCCTCAAAACTTACCAGTGAATGTGACATCCCTAATAACTCATAACATTGTAGCGTTGCTGGATGATCGTCATACTCGATTCCGAGTGACAGCAAAGTAGTAGTAAGTGTGTGTGTGTGTGTGTGTGTGTGTGGAGAGAGAGGAAAGATGCAATAAATTTTACTCATACTGTCCAGGATTTCTTCGTTAGTGTCAGTTTAAGAGAGCGGAGAGAGAACCTCTAATTTCTGGGTATTTTCGGAATAGTTTTTTTACTCTGTTGGCGCTAAAGTGGAGTGGCAGCGTTTATATCACAAATACTTGGAGGCGAAATTGTTGTTGGCGATTTTGTTAGTTGAGGAAAAACAAGTCGTGTCCACTGGTTGATTTTGAAACCCTATCACGAGTTACTGAAACCTTATCGCTTAGTTCTGTTGCCCGTCTCTCTCTCTCTCTCTCTCTCTCTCTCTCTCTCTCTCTCTCTCTCTCTCACACACACACACACACACACTCCACCTGACCTGAGGTATAACAGTGAAAGTTGTATCTAACAGGAATTTCCATCATCGAGTGAATCCCCGGCGAGTTGAAACAATTGTTATTCAAATGTATTGTTCAGCCAAAATAAAACCCGTTGAACATGATTGGCTTCCCCCCGAACGACCTTTCAGTTAACAGAATATACCATGAACCACAACACACACACACACACACACATACACACACACACACTTTATTTTTACATGGTTTTGAGTTTTTATGCAATTTTCACATTGATCCGAACGAATAAACTGTAAATATTGCTCACTGATGCAACTAATATGTGTTAAAGTATTATATCCTGTTTTTATAATAATGCTTACATGACTTTATTACTATCACTCGTGTTAGTAAGGGACCTATTTATTCTTTTCTTGAATATAATGCTTTTTGTGGTCAGTGTTTACTTGGTTAATGGGTGTAGCATTATATGGGGTGGATGATAGGTCGTTTTCGTGGGCCTTTTCCTTCCTTACCTCCTTCCTTCCCCCCCCTTTTCCTTCTTTCCCTCCCCTTTCCCTCCCTCCCCCTACCTGTGGCTGATCAGTACAGGTGCCCAAACAAAGAGGTTCTCAACGAAGTAACAAACACACACTCACTTATTTTTCTCTTCTGTCTCTTTCTAATCATAATTAATTCACTGTCAGTCCATCTTGTAGGGATTAATTACCTGAAACATTGTACAGGTATAAATCTTAGCCCAGACCACCTGTGTTATGAACCCAGAAATGGTGGTTATGTAGTTAATGTTTTGTCCGTCTGCCGTGTAATTACCTCAACATTGGAGGAACCAGAATGCAAAATTTATACATGTGTCTGTTTCTTGATAATTCAGTGTCTCTTGTACTACGTGTCAGAGGTCAAGGTCACAGACAAATTTGACCTAAGCTGTTGCGTCACCAAGGATGTTATTACCACACTCAATCAGTCACAGGCAATGTTGAGTGAGTGACATGAGACATCTTCAGTGACCTCCTGTTTCTGTTGTGTTGATGTACTGTACTACTGTTCCATGAGACATCTTCAGTGACCTCCTGTTTCTGTTGTGTTGATGTACTGTACTACTGTTCTAGCTCTTGTGGTCAATGTAATATAACTCGTGTGAGACTATGTACACCAGAGCCGCCATGATGATAGTGTTGATCATCTCCCAGACACCACCACACCACCACCACACCACCACCTCACCACCACCACACCACCACCACACCACCACCTCACCACCTCACCACCACCACACCACCACCACACCACCACCTCACCACCACCACAGTTAACGAGGGAGGTATGAGACACACTTGACTCTCCTGTGTTATGTATATACGCTCCTGGGTCGTGTTTCAGGCACCTTACGTCTGGAGCTCAGCTGTCTTAAAACCAAACCTAACCTAACCTAACCTAACCTAACCTATCTTAACCTAACCTAACCTAACCTAACCTAACCTAACCTAACCTAACCTAACCTAACTTAACCTAACCTAACCTAACCTAACCTAACCTATCTTAACCTAACCTAACCTATCTTAACCTAACCTAATCTAACGTCACTGTTATATTTATTCAACCGATGTTACTGAATTTATTTGTCCCTCACAGCGATCCTTTAGAAAATGTCGTTGATCCTTGAAGTAAAAATAATTAATAGTCGTTGTAATAAAGCAGTCAATGGAATAAGATGGATCACTATAGATTATGTTGGTCGCTGTAGCAAGGTAATCACCCTCACTCACCTGTCGGAGTCCCGTAGAATTTAGGTTATATATAATTGCCAATGTTTGAGTGAGGTGATTCTCTCGAGGTCCATTGGTGAGTATCGTAAAACAAAAAAAAATATTGCCCATTTGAATCCACTGTTTATTGTCATTCCTTACTTGTGTTTATTAGGAAGGCTCAGCTCTTTATTTAACGATATAATTGACCTGTTCTACGATAGTCAACAATGAGACAGACACAGACACACGATTTAAACCTTATTGTAGATGTTAGGATGTGATGTTAATTCTGCTGGTCGACCTCTTCCCGCTCCCTCCTGTCCTCCTCTTGATGCAACACGCAATACTGTTTACCTTTTGTGTGTAGGTTGACCATCTTGTCGTGTCAGTATACATTCACCACCTAATGTTGCTCCCACTGAGGTATGCCTGCCTCCATTGTCTGAACTTGGTGAACATTGTATACCATCTCGACTTACAGGTTGTTGAACATAAAGGAGAGACTGGTGTTGGTATCAGGTGGAATACTAAGACAAAAACGTGTATGACCTTTGAACTTTGTGTGTGTGTGTGTGTGTGTGTGTGTGTGTGTGTGTGTGTGTGTGTGTGTGTGTGTGTGTGTGTGTGTGTGTGTGTGTGTGTGTGTGTGTGTGTGTGTGTGTGTGTGTGTGTGTGTGTTAAACAAGAATCACATATGGCGACTGAAATCTAGATAACAAGAGTCCCTTCTCTCTCTCTCTCTCTCTCTCTCTCTCTCTCTCTCAGATGAACACTTGGCGGGCACTATTCAAGGGTCCATCTCCGGACGTATAGTAATTACTTATACATCTTGTGAGTTTATTTTGGTGTTGGTGTAGAGATGATGGAGGAGATATGTGGAGGGAGGGATGTGAAGGTGTGAGGGAAGAACGTGAGGGGGGGAGGGAGAGAAGCCGGAGGTGTGAGGTGACGTGTTGAGAGAACTTGTGGTAAGAATATTGTGAAATTATGTACACATTACACTCATGTATGTCTAAGTTAGATATAAATTGATGGACTAAAACTTTGGTCATTTTCCGAGTCATAATTCTTTCCCTCATACTATCATGTTAGTTTATTATCATGTTAAGTGTTTAATCATGTTAGAATACCCATCATATTAGCCTAGAACCATCATGTTAGCCTGTCATCACATTAGCCAACCATCATCATGTTAACCTACCATCATCATGTTAACCTACCATCATGTTAACCTACCACCATGTTAACCTACCACCATGTTAACCTACCATCATGTTAACCTACCATCATGTTAACCTACCATCATGTTAACCTACCATCATGTTAACCTACCATCATGTTAACCTACTACCATGTTAACCTACCACCATGTTAACCTACCACCATGTTAACCTACCACCATGTTAACCTACCACCATGTTAACCTACCACCATGTTAACCTACCATCATGTTAACCTACCACCATGTTAACCTACCACCATGTTAACCTACCACCATGTTAACCTACCATCATGTTAACCTACCACCATGTTAACCTACCACCATGTTAACCTACCACCATGTTAACCTACCACCATGTTAACCTACCACCATGTTAACCTACCACCATGTTAACCTACCACCATGCTAACCTGCCATCATGCTAACCTACCATCATGCTAACCTACCATCATGTTAACCTACCATCATGTTAACCTACCACCATGTTAACCTACCACCATGTTAACCTACCATCATGTTAACCTACCATCATGATAACCTACCATCATATTAACTTCCTACCACCATATTAACCTACCATATTAACCTACCATCCTTCCTTTACCATATTTAACTCCATCATGTTAACTACCTTTGCTAACCTACCACCATGTTAACCTACCATCATGTTAACCTACCATCATGTTAACCTACCATCATGTTAACCTACCACCATGTTAACCTACCATCATGTTAACCTACCATCATGTTAACGTCAACCACATCTGCACCATTATGCTCTTTATCTCAAACTTACAATGGCTGGGAGATTCAGGAACCTTAGTTGGCGATGGTCAAGAGTACAGGCAGAGGGGAGTACTTTGTTGTCTAGTGAAGGAGGATCACCCAAGACCTTCCCCAAGATCC